>NC_081181.1:80643643-80746053 GCF_029867415.1 Vicia villosa | reverse complement strand
GTTAATGATGAAGTTAATTCATCTGGGGTAGAGTTTGATAATGATACTCAAGATACCGATGAAGAATATGGTGATAATATTGGTGATGATGATTTCAATAGAACTTTCGATGATTGAAATTATTAGCATATTTGTTTTATGATTTTTTTTGCTTTATGTAGTAGCCAATTAAAAAGATATTAGTACTTTAAGTCTTTAATTACATACTTTTAGGGATGTCAATTGCATCTGTTAATGGGGATCCCTGTGGGGAATATCTATGAGGAGATTCGAAGTTGGGGATTTTTTTCCCCGTGGGGATGGGGATGGAGGGAAAAGTTCCCCGATAACACTTTGGGGCGGGGATTGGGAAAGTATCCTCCGCCCCGTGGATTCCCCGACTCCGAAGATATATATTAATTTTTTTAGTTTATATATTATATATATTATATAATTATATAATTTACATGAAAAATATTAATGTATTAGAAAATGAAGAGTCATTAGAAGTTATAGATTTGTCACACATAATCAACCATTTGCGCTAGACGACATCGGTATTGTGGTAGTAAATTAGTGGAAGCACGGTAGCAAGAAGTTATGTTACTATTTATTTATTTATTTTTACATAAAAAATATTAGTAACATCAAGTTCTTTTGCTTTTTCTATTTATTATTGATGCAAGATGTATTTTGATATTTTTATAAAATAAAGATGTAAATCTATACGTTTAAAAAAAAACGAAAACAAAAAAAACAAAATACTAGTGTCATGGTTTTTACCAAAAAGTGTAAAAATTTTCTTCTTAAGATTCGATCTCCGTGGATATCCGTGGGAATATGTGGGGATGGAGGAAATTCCCCCGTGGCGGGGATTGGGGATGGGGAGTAAATTTGGAGGCGGGGCGGGGAGTGGAGAAGCGTCTTCCGAATAATATCTGCCCCGTTAACATCCCTACATACTTTTTATTTGTTTTATTTTTGAGTTTTTTGCTAAGAAATTTGTTATAGAGTATAAAATTTAAATTTTAATGTTAATTGGTGTTCTATTATATATATTTGTGCCATATATGAGATAATTACAAGTTTACAAACTTAGGAGTATGTCATATATGTGTCACTTATAGGTTTTTAAAAGTCATTTTTTTATTTTTCATAGACTCGTATGAGTTTGCGAGTTGAGTTTACGAGTCGAGTCTATGAACCCTTACGAGTCTGAGTAGACTCGCGAGTTTGACAACCTTGCTTTGAAATATGTTTATTTAATACTTTAAATTTTTAAAATTGTTTTACACAGAAAGCTCTTCTTTTATTTATTATTATTTTTTTAACAAATTTTAAAATTGTTTTACACAAAGCTCCTCTTCACAATTCCTAAAATAAATGATTTATTATTATTTTTTTAACAAATTTTAAAATTGTTTTACACAAAGCTCCTCTTCACAATTCCTAAAATAAATGATACTGCATTTTAGATGAAGCCAACTGTTCAGCTTTTTTATATATAAAAAAAGAACTGTAATTCTCTATTCCAGTAGTCGCAAGTTTCCAGCTCCACCAACCCTACTCATATTATAATATCACTCAACTAAATAAATTAAAACCTGCATTTGTCACCATTCACAGTAACACAATGATCACAACTCAAAAATCTGCTCTCTAACTTGAGATTTAATTAAAAACAAAACAAAAAATTACAGCACAAGATATACCATGTTATTGCCGCTTCCTCCTATCAAAAATATACAATACCAATTGTGTCAATTCTATTGGTTTCTTGTCCAAATAAGACAGCAGCAGCAGCAGACAAACTCCAAAAAGAAAGAATTATGTTGTTGATGATAACCCTCTTTTTCTTAAAGACAAATCTACAGTAACAGCATGAAGAAGTAACTACATACAGAGACATATATGAAGTTACAAAAAATAATCTGGTGTCTTTCGTGTAGTGTCAGGCTCAATTTGCCTCGGAGCTGGATCAAACTGCAGAAAATTCTGATCCATATTCTCCCCAATTTCCAGAATCGCAGCCATATTCCCACATCGGTAGCAGTAATTTGGAGCACTAAAAACAGTCACCACATTTTTCTCCTAAAAGAGTAATCAATACAACAGTCAATACCTGGCACAAAAAACACGTATTGTTCGAATGACAAAGAGTAATCAAAATACTAGGTCAGTTACCTGGCACCAATTGTATCCTTCCATCACGAGCTGATGAGCTCTAGATATTAGTGAGAGACCATTTGTATGATTGAACTGAGCAGCTATATCCTGTCCAAATGTATATCCAGCACCTCGTGGAGATATTCCCCAACCACAACGATCATCGGGATCAGACCACAAGAGATCACACATCGGTCCTTCATGCGGAACCTATATTGCACAACCACAGTTTTTCACTTGTCAAGCAAGATATCCAGTTAAGCTCTACAGCATGGTTTTAGACATACAGAAATGAAATTCTAGTTGACCGAAAGATGGGACATCCAAGGAGCCTAGAGCAACTGGAAATGACTGAAACAAATACTTAATAGTTGATTCCACCAAAAAGAAAGAAAAATGCAGAGTTCTCATACCATGCTTTAGTATCAAAATAATATGTTCTTGAAAAGAAAGAAAAATGCAGAGTTCTTGAGCATGTTTTGCATAATATGTTCTTAGTATCCAAATAATTAGAATTTTAAGATCTTGCCGGTTAAAATGTCCATATAATTACTTCGCATACCACGCTTTAGGGGGGGAGGGGGATATCGTTAACTCAAGCATGCTTTGCATAACATGTTCTTAATAATTAGAATTGTAAGATCTTGCCAGTTACAATATCCATTTAGAAACACACAAACCTCCTGTATGCGATCCAAGGCGCGGATATTGTCCAATGTATCCAACGATGGCGAGAGACCTCCATGCAAACAGAAAATCTACAATAAAAATGGAGGTTAGACACTGGTTTAAAGAAGTCAAAGAAACATTTTTGAACATGTTTAAGCTCAAACCTGACTCTCAATGAGGGCGGTCAGAGGTAAATAATCAAACAAGTCGGTAAAGAATTTCCAGACATTGGCGTTTCCATACTTTCTCAAACATTCATCGTAGAAGCCATACCTGAAAGCAGATGAAGGATATGGTTGAAATAGTAAGAAAACAAATAAACAACTTTTAAAATAAAAAACTCCTTTCATGTTTCTTTTGCTCTAAGTTTTTATCTTTTCCAAATTTATATCCTCCAAAACCAATTATAAATTGGCACTCACAAACATAGATCACATAATTCACATCTACACTCTACATAATAACACATCCACTCACACACATCAGAACCTAGATGTAATATTTCACCTATGCACCCCATGGTGCCATTTGAGTAATAGTCACCTCACACTTAACTCTTTCATTGAAGCGTAGCAAATGACTAAAACTCAACCCACAGCATCACTTAGAATAGAGAGAAAGATAAAGAAGAATAAGAATGTGATACTATGATTACAATAATCAAGTTGTAACTCCTAACCTAACCCCCATTGAATTTTGCAATGAGATAGATGAAGCTAATGATGGGCAAAGTTCTATAACACCGACCAAATGAATAGAGAAATTGGAGATGCACATCATTAACCTATTCTTAAACTTCAAGCAGGTATTATCACGAAACTTCAGCTTAAACATGATAATTTTTACATACACAAATAACAATGAATAATTCGAGAAGAAAGTGTTCTTACACTTGAGTAATTTGACGGCTCTCATGGTTTCCTCTGAGAATTGTAATTCTATCTCTATAACGTACTTTCAGTGCCACCAAAAGTGAAACAGTCTCCACTGAATAGTACCCACGATCTGCATAAATTTAGCCAGCATTATTACACGATTGTAGTGGTTCTCTCAGATGCAAAGATTCTAATAAGAACATTTAAAAAGAGTATGCCAATAAAAGGATAGTTATAACCAAGGTTGGCACTTTATTACATCTGAATCTTGTAACCACTTCAGATATTGAAGTTCTTAAATTTCATAATCTTCCCTCAAAACAACACAATATAATAACATAAAATTTTAAGCCGTCAATACAATCACTTATGTCTTTTTTATGCTATCAGCAAATTCCGTCAAAATATAGACACAATGACAATTGATATTAGGGAACTTCACTTCACACTGGACATATATCCTATAAAATCCTCTCAAAGAAGTTCCGAGTTCATTGTCCATTAACAACAGTTCAATGAACAATATTTCCCTTCTGCTATCCCTCATCACTCTTATAACACACAAGCTTAAAATATAAAGAAAATCACAACTAGCAAAGATTGTTTACATTTATTCGAATTTTTTAGCTCACACTTATATCTCCAATCCACATTTCTTAATTGTGTTGCATGCACCACCCTAACTTGTTAGGGTGTGATAGTTAGATTGTTTATATTCATCCAATTTTTTTATCTCGCACTTATATCTCGACATTTCTTAATTGTGTTGCACACCTGCACCAGCCTAAAGTCATACAGCGTGATAGTAACTACACTCCCATAACAAGATTTACATTTCCAATTCGAAACCAAAATTTCTATCTAACAAGAATAACAACCATTCCAGCAGAAAAGAAGGAGGACGCCACGAAAAGCAAAACGGCAAGTTTCACCTAATAATGCTCCTTTAAACAAATGGCACATAACTAAAACAAAGAGCTGAAAAAATGAGGCTCACATAGATTTAAACAGTTATATCCATTTTTCAGAAAAACATCATAAACAAAATGCTTTCCAAAAACGGCAATCAAAAATAAAATAATAATACCAATATTCGAACATCAATCCAACACCTCGCTCGCAATCATCAAAATCCAATAAAATTAACTCAAATTACAACACACCTCCAATAATTGATCTCAAGAACAAAATCTTACCAAAATCAAAAATAAAAACCTATATACATATACATCAAACTCAGCTCATAAAAACAATAAGTAAATAAAAAATTAGAGAAAAAATTATGTGAAAAAGAGAAACTAACCTACGTAATCTCCCATAAAGAGATAATTAGTATCAGGCGCGTTTCCTCCTATCCGAAAAAGCTCAATCAGATCATAAAACTGACCGTGAATATCACCACAAACCGTAACGGGACACTTCACCGGTTGAACGTTCCACTCTTCAACCAGAATCGCCCTCGCCTGATCGCAAAGCGCCTTCACATCCGCCTCCGGAAGAGGCTTGCACTCCATCAGATGCTCGATCTGCCGATCCAGATCCGCGTGAGACGGCATCGTTTTGGCTCGAAAAATTCTCAGATCTGGAACACCAGTAGATCTAAGGAATCAGAATCGGTAGGAAGCTGTTAAGCCGACCGGAGAATAGTCGGCGACGGTGACCGGAGGATCGTCGGGGAAGATGATGGTGATGAGATTCCGATGCGAAACGATGCGTTTCGAAATGGTTTCTTTATATTATTGGATCTCTTCTCAATCATTTCATTTCGCTCTCTTTTGCTCTGTTTTTTTTTTTTTTTTTTTCTCTTTGAATCTCGGTTTCTGGTAAAAAAATGGAAAAGAAAAAATAATACTACTAATAGAGACAACAAGAAGAAAAATTCAAAACAAAAAAGAAATTTTTTAATATAAATCTTAGATATTTTAAAATGTTTTTTTTTTTTTTTTGGTTTTTTAGTTTATTTGTGATAGGAGAAAAGAAGAGGAAATTGCCGCGAAGGTGGGGGAGCCAGCCAGAACTATAAAAGTGATAAAATGAAATTCAAACCCAAATGAAATGCGTTTTTAAGTACCTAAGCTATTAGGACATTTCTATATAAATAAATTTACTCCTATTTAAAAGGTAGTACTATGTTTTTGTTATGATTTAAAAATTAATTGTTACAATATTATTATTATTATTATTATTATTATTATTATTATTATTATTATTATTATTATTAATTTATTATTATTATTATTATTATTATTATTATTTAAAAATATTTAAATAAAAATAGTGAGAGTCTCTTTTAATAAACAAGTCCTAAAAACATATATTTTTTCTTCTCTCATATGACATTTTCCTTCTTTCTTCTTTAATTCAAAATTTTCTTTTAAGATATAGATTATGGTGAGGGTGTTGTGATGGACTCATTTCGTTCAGATTCTCTGCACCACCTACTCATTTTGTTGGAGTCGTGGTAACCTTCGGATGGTTTTGTCACCAGCATCGTCGCTGTTTGGTCGTGTGTTAATGTCAGTTTTTACGTTCTTCTCTCTCACGGCGTCAAATTTGGGTTTTTTGTGCATTTCTAATTGTCAGATTTTCCAGATCTGTTACTTATGTTTATAAATTCATTGATATTAAACTCTTTGTTTATTTTGGCGATGAGTTTCTTCTTCATCCTCAAATTTGTTATCTCATTTTGATTGGCCATAAATGGCCAATATTGCTTGCTGCAACTCACAGTAAGTTGTTGGTTAAGAAATTTGTTACCATGTTGGGGTTCGAGTTTATTCACCATTCTTAAAATTTTTTGTTCGGTCCTCATTAGTTCGCCTATCACATTTTCTTTTGCAAGTTGATTTTGTGCCCGTAAGCGGGTTCACTGGATTGTGCATTTTAGGCTGGAGATATAACTTTGAATTTAGATTTGCTTTATAATTTTAACTTCCTTATTCTTTGGAATTGAATTTGCAATGATTACCTTTTTGGGTTATTAGCTTTTTGGTTTCATTGGGTCATACTCGGTTCTATATTAGAACCAGAATCTGTGTTGATCAATGATGTAGGACTCTGAAATCATAAAATGCTAATCAAAGGTATGGTGGCACAAGGTGAACCTGCATGGTTCGCACTCCAACGTCCAAGTTAGTTATAGAGTCCATAACAAATATAGTGAAAAGTATACATTAGAAAAGTGTACCTTGAATCTCACTTGTGTTGACTATATGTTGGAGTCTCAACTATGAGAAGGGTATTATCCTATTGAGGTGAAGCCTTATCATGTTTGTTTTCAATTCTTAGGTGAAATTTGGTTGTTGATTTGTAACTTTATGTTTCTCGTTAATCTAGTATACTGCTCGTCTTTCTCTCTCTCTCTCTCTCTCTCTCTATATATATATATATATATATATATATATATATATATATATATATATATATATATATATATATATATATATGTTAGAACAAGATTTGTTCTGATCAATTATCTTAGTTTTGATGATAACAATAATATGAATTTTGCTTAAGATAATATGGTACTCTAATCCAATGCAATTTCCTTTTCAGGAAATATATAAAGAGTATGCATAATTCAGCGCTCAGAAGCTTTGTCTCAAAGGGTTCAGCATGCAACATCAGAACATGGTCTGGCAAGACATCAGAAGATGGTCGAAGCAGAATCAGAACATGGGTCTATGGAAGCATCAGAAGAACATGAGATCAGAAGCACTGAAGTTCTGTTGGTATCACGCACAGAAGCACTTCAAGGTCAGAAGATCAGAAGATGCTTTGCACCAAGCTGTTTGACTCTGATGATATTCAAACGTTGTATTCACAAACATCAGATCAGAAGGAAGTACAAGTGGCAAGCTACGCTGACTGACAAAAGGAACGTTAAAAGCTATTATAGGCAACGTCAGTAGACACAGCGTGAACAAGGCTCGAGGTAGTTGACAAAAGCGTATAACATTAAATGCGATGCTGTACGGAACACGCAAAGCATTAAATGCACTAAACGGTCATCTTCTCCAACGCCTATAAATATGAAGTTCTGATGAGAAGCAAGGCTAACGATTCTGCACAAAACAACTCATATTAACTTGCTGATACTCTGTTCTATTCAAAGCTCAGAATCTTCATCTTCATCAAAGCTCACTACATTGCTGTTGTAATATATTAGTGAGATTAAGCTTAAACGTTAAGAGAAATATCACAGTTTGTGATTATAGCTTTTAAGAAGCAATTGTAATACTCTTAGAATTGATTACATTAAGTTGTAAGGAACTAGAGTGATCGTGTGGATCAGAATACTCTAGGAAGTCTTAGAGGTTATCTAAGCAGGTTGTAACTAGAGTGATCGTATGGATCAGAATACTCTAGAAAGTCTTAGAGGGTATCTAAGCAGTTGTTCCTGGAGTGATCAGTGTGTGATCAGAAGACTCTGGAAGACTTAGTTGCTGACTAAGTGGAAAACCATTGTAATCCGTGCGATTAGTGGATTAAATCCTCAGTTGAGGTAAATCATCTCTGCGGGGGTGGACTGGAGTAGTTTAGTTAACAACGAACCAGGATAAAAATAACTGTGCAATTTATTTTTATCTGTCAAGTTTTTTTAAAGCTACACTTATTCAAACCCCCCCTTTCTAAGTGTTTTTCTATCCTTCAATTGGTATCAGAGCGCCGGTTCTAAGGTGCAAGCACTTAACCGTGTTTAGAAAAGATTCAGGAAGAGAAAAACGCTTCAGTAAAAGATGGCTGATGAAACTGCAAAGTCTACACCTGCATCTACATCTGGCTCTGCTGAGCAACACAACGGTAACAATGGTTATACTAGACCGCCGGTATTTGATGGTGAAAACTTTGAATACTGGAAAGATAAACTGGAAAGTTACTTTCTTGGTCTAGATGGTGATCTATGGGATCTTCTGATGGATGGTTACAAACATCCAGTAAATGCCAGTGGCGTAAAGCTGACAAGGCAAGAAATGAATGATGATCAGAAGAAGCTTTTCAGGAATCATCATAAATGCAGAACTGTTTTGCTGAATGCTATCTCTCATGCTGAGTATGAGAAGATATCTAACAGGGAAACGGCCTATGACATATATGAGTCTTTGAAAATGACTCATGAAGGAAATGCTCAAGTCAAGGAGACTAAAGCTCTCGCTTTAATCCAGAAGTATGAAGCCTTCAAGATGGAGGATGATGAAGACATTGAAAAGATGTTTTCAAGATTTCAAACTCTTACTGCTGGATTGAGAGTTCTTGACAAGGGATACACCAAGGCTGATCACGTAAAGAAGATCATCAGAAGCTTACTCAGAAGATGGGGTCCTATGGTGACTGCATTCAAGATTGCAAAGAATCTGAATGAAGTTTCTCTGGAAGAGCTTATCAGTGCCTTGAGAAGCCATGAAATAGAGCTGGACGCAAATGAGCCTCAAAAGAAAGGTAAGTCTATTGCATTAAAATCCAATATCAAGAAATGCACTAACGCTTTTCAGGCTAGAGAAGAAGATCCTGAAGAATCAGAATCTGAAGAAGAAGATGAACTGTCCTTGATCTCCAGAAGGCTAAATCAACTCTGGAAGAACAAGCAAAGGAAGTTCAGAGGCGTCAGAAGTTCAAAGAAATTTGAACGTGGAGAATCTTCTGATGACAGAAGATTTGACAAGAAGAAGGTCATGTGCTATGAATGCAATGAGCCTGGACACTTCAAGAATGAATGTCCAAAACTTCAGAAGGAAAATCCCAAGAAGAAGTTTCATAAGAAGAAAGGTCTTATGGCAACCTGGGATGAGTCAGAAGATGATTCAGACTCTGAAGATGAGCAGGCTAACTGTGCGCTGATGGCGACAGAAGATGACGGATCAGAATCTACATCAGAATCAGATTCTGAAGAGGTATTTTCTGAACTTACTAGAGATGAGTTAGTTTCCGGTCTAACAGAACTTCTGGAATTCAAGTCTCAGATTAGTCTCAAATACAAAGAGCTGAAAATGCTATTTGAATTTGAAACAAAGAAGCTTGAGTTGGAGAATTCTGAATTAAAAGAAAAACTTTTAAAATTATCCAATAATGTTGGATCTCCTTCTGATTCAGAAAAATCCACTCCTAGTCTAAACCATATTCTGAAAGAATATGATTTAAGTTTCAGGAAGTTCTTATCTAGAAGTATTGGCAGAAGTCAGCTAGCTTCTATGATATATGCTGTGTCTGGAAACAAAAGAGTCGGCATTGGTTTTGAGGGTGAAACCCCATACAAACTTGAACCTGTTGATGAAATGAAATTCACATACAAGCCATTGTATGATCAGTTCAAGTATGGCCACTCCCATGATATTAGGCACACTTCACATGCTCAAAGTTTTCACATAACACACACCAAAAAGCATGTGACACAACCTAGGAAATATCATGAAACTCACATTAAAAATTATCATGCTGTTCCTCCTATTGCTTACAATGTTAAACCCAAGTTCAATCAGAACTTGAGAAAATCTAACAAGAAAGGACCCAAGAAGATGTGGGTACCAAAGAAAAAGACTATTTCTTTTGCAGATTCTCTTGGCGACAAAGAAGATAAAAATCAACATGTCATGTCACCTGGACTCAAGTTGGTCTCAACACTTGAAGGGAAGAAGGACTGTCTTCCAAGTTCTGGTACTTAAATCTGTTGAAGAAACTATGTTCGTAGGAGATCAGAAAAGAAAGTTTGTTAGTCTTGGAACTATCTGTTTTGTTTGTTTCTAGCAATGATGTTTCGTTCTTGATTATTCTGAATACTCTAAATGCTACAGAATATACAATATTGAAACATTGATTGTGGACGAATCAATAAATATCTGGTTTGATGATAAACTTGTTTCTGATGAAACAAAGCAGCTTAAGAATTTCTGCAGATACAGTTTTGTCTTATCAGAAGCTGCAGAACAAAGAAGTGAATCTCCAGAAGTTGGCAGTCTCAGAAGCAATGGATCAGAAGATCAAGTTGCTGCATCTTTAGAGAATCTGAGAATTTCTGAAGAACCAACTAACAGAAGATCACTTAGACTTGCTTCAGCTTATCCAGAAGATGTGATTCTTGGGAAGAAAGATGATCCTATCAGAACCAGATCATTTCTTAAGAATGACTATCAGAAGCAGTGATCAGAATCAAAAGGCGTAAAGCCTATTCATATTTTACAGCTGTCATCCATTATCTGATGATGAACACGTGTCTGTGCGGTTAGTACAAAGCGTGCAGTTGAAAAGACGCCGACCTAGGTAACTGTATTAAATCATTTCATTTACCATGCTATCTCTCCTAATGTCATTTCTCATTTAATGCAAAATGATTTAAATTATTTTCAAATCTTTTAAATAGCCCGCTTCAACTTCATTCTCTTCTCCGTCTCTCTATTTTGTTGTACATTTTTTTTTTCGCTGCATCTGTTTTTCTTTTTCAAACCCTAGTCTTTGTTCTAATCTTACGACATAATCATCATGAACTCTTCCTCTTGTTCATCTTCCTCAAAAGAAAGACTTACTTCTTCACAAATCCTTCTACGAAATTATGAATATGCTCCTTTGAGAACTTGCTTGATACCCACGAAGGACTTGGAGGTTTTATGTGAAACTGCTGTGGACTTAAACAATCTTAAAGCGAATGGCTTTAAGTGTGATGCAAGAATCCTTGAGCAAGGATGGTCCAAGTACCTTAATAGATTGGTTGGTCCAATTTATCCTGATCTTGTGAAGGATTTCTGGGTACATGCAACGGTTACCCCAACGACCATCATTTCATTCGTGCTAGGGCATGAAGTGGTTATCTCTGAAAAACTGATCAGGAAGCTATACAATCTGAATGATGAAGAGGGTTGGTCTGGTTTTCGACATGCATCTGTTGATTGGTCGATAGTTGAAAAACAAATCTCTCAGTCTTCTGGGATTGACTCGAATAACACAGGCACCTTGAGGCCATTTTATAGAGTATGGGCTGAGATTATTCTGGGTTCTCTTCACCACAGAAAAAGGATGCTCTCCTCTTCTTACATCAGTCCAGATCACAAGCACACTCTTTTCTGCATTGGCAAAAAGACTGAGATCAACATTTCTCACATTCTGTTTGAGAATCTGAAGACTTCAATCCTTGAGTCAAGAGAAGAGGAAAGGGCGAAGTACCCTCATCTTTCAAGAACGACTATTCCGTTTGGAAGAATGATTTCAGACATTCTTACTGAAAGCAAAGTGCTGGACTCCATCAGAAAACTCAATGCATCCCATTTGCTTGGAGTAGTTCAAGGTCCCATTTTTAATGGTGTGGATTTGTTCAGATTAGAACTCATTCAAAATGTACCTTCTGTGTGCCCAAGCTTTCCTGACATTCTCTCAAGAAGAGTTGCTGTTGAAGGTTTTGCCTCCTTGTTTCAAGAAGAAGTGCATCAGGTTGTCAAGTCTTACCTGGAAGATTGTGTTAGGAAGCAATCGGATATTGATCCTGCTTGGATCCGTGGCAGAGTACTTCCGTCCAAGGCTGATCTTCTGAAGAAGGATCAGAAGGAACTAAAGGCTAGGCTAAAAAGAAAAGCCCGAGAAGATGAGGCTGAGAAAGCCAAGAAGTTGAGGGTCACCTATGATCCTGACAAGGTGGACTCTGAAGAACGAAGAGATAAAAGGATCAGAGATTCCTTTCGCAGAACCAGATCTTCTTCTTCTGTACAAATCTCCAGACAGGTTTTTACTCCACCTCCTTCTGTCCCTAAACCATCTTTCCAATCACCTCCATCTGAACCAAAAATAAACTTCACCTTACCAAATCCTTCTCCATCATCCTTCTCCTCTCCCATTCTAAACCCCACACCTTTAAGTATTCTTCCCCCAACTCCTTCTGATAAATCTTTCTCACCAATTCCCTTTACAAATACTCCATCCTCTTCTCAATCTATCATTTCTGATATTCCATCCTCATCAATCATTCTCTCAGATATCCCTTCTTCCTCATCCACCGCACCTCCACCTTCTATATCCCATCCCTTACCTACCAGAAAATCCAAACCTTACTGTCTTCTCTACCCTGACTACAAATTCACCTTCAATCCGCCTGAACCTGAACCCTATACCTACCTGGAACTTTTCAGACATGAGGTGATTAGCAGTCTAGACCTTCTGAAGGATGCATTTCTAAATGGTCTGGATGATGTTTCTACAAGAAATCTCTGGAGAAGATTTCGCAAGGATTTTCAAGTAGAAGCAATGGGAGTACAGAAAAGACTAGTGGCTGCTGCCCCTGGTTACCCTGGTTACCTTCTGGAGGATGATAATGGTATATACTACCATCCTCTCAGAAATTGTGTTGCTACTGAGGAGAAGCCCTTTGTGGATGAATTGGAAGTAGCAAGACTCGCTGCTGCATTGGAAGCCAATCCTTGCAGGGAGATTGTGGTCTGGATACCTCAATATCTTGTTCTACTTGGGGATTTCAAGACCCTCTTTAACTATCTGAGGGAAAACCCTTCTGAGAAAGACCCAAGCTTGGTCATTCCAGAAGTTGTTGACCCACCAAAAGTTGAAGGTCCTTCTGCTCCCAGGAATCTAGCTGCCATTCTTCAGGCACTTGAGAATGGAGACTCGGAAATTCCTGCTGCAGAATATGGAGATGCTTCTATGCAAGAAGCAGATGTAGAAGATCATGTTGCTGAATCAGTTCCTATTGAGGAAATCCCTGCAAATGATCTATCCATGGAAGCTACAGATCAAGTTGCTATTCCTGTGGTTGAAAGCGGTGAAGCTTCTTCTGATAAATCTTCTCGTTTTGCAAGGACTCTGGAAGAAATTCAGAGGAGACAGGATGAGCAAAGCTTACTCAATGCTGAGTATAGAGCTTTCATGGTGAGGCAAGATGGACACAACAATGAGGTTCAAGAGATGCTGGCCAAGATCTTGTCAAGGCTAGGGCCATCTTAGATTGAGTCTGTGTTGTTTCTTTTTTCGTTGCATCTGTTTTTTGTGCATCTGATCTTACTTATCTTCATGTACTTCTGTACCTGCTGTTTGAACGTCAATGAAATCATCTTCTTCCTCCGTGTGTTTCGTTTTGTTTGTCTCTGAATCTTTTTTGTTTTTTGATGATATGACAAAAAGGGGGAGAAATATGTGATAAATGATTTGATTTAATCAGTTGCTTTTACTAACAAGAACTGCAAGTTCTATATGGTTTAAGTGTTTTGCAGGTATAAAGAAGTGAAGAGAATCTTCAAAGCAAACACAGAAGCAAAACCATAAGAAGTGTTATTCTGTAAAAAGAATAAACTCATGGAAACTGAAGCAAGCTGAGTACTGTCAAGCTTCAGAAATCAGAAGCAAGAAAGAAGAATGAATCAGAAGCACTGATAATAGAATTTGATCCATATTTGTCTATTTGCTTTGACAAAATTCTATTTGCTCTGATACATTATTTTAGCCTATATGGCTCTGATACATATCATGTGTTCTAATATACATTTTATGTTCTGACTCGTTCATGCTGACTTTTGTCGTTTAGTTTTTTGTTCTGTAACATTTCAGGATGTAGAGATGCTCTGATGATGCTCTAGTACATTCAACAATGTTCTGATACAAATCTAGCATGAAGTGATGTTGGTAGAAATTCAAAGCTCTGAAGCTATCCGAGGGAAGCAGAAATCAGAAGCTGTGAATGTTCTAAAGATCCAGAAAACTCAAGTTCTGAAGCTGTCCTAAATGGAAGCAGAAATCAGAAGCTGTGAATGTTCTAAAGATCCAGAAAACTCAAGTTCTGAAGCTGTCCTAAATGGAAGCAGAAATCAGAAGCTGTGAATGTTCTGAAGATCAAAGAAATTCAAGTTCTGAAGCTGTCCTAGATGGAAGCAGGAATCAGAAGCTGTGAGTGTTCTAGGGATCTAAAGAAATTCTAGTTCTGAAGCTGTCCAATGGAAGCAGAAGTCAGAAGCTATGAATTCTCTGAAGACAGAAGCTTATGTGATCGTCTCTACCGAAATAATCAGGGAAGTCTTTTATTAAAGTTCTTCGAGTATTTATTTCAGGGGGAGATTATTTATCTCAGGGGGAGATTGTTAATCTCAGGGGGAGACATATTCATATGCTTATGCTATAGCTGTGTAATTTGTCTTTTGCCGTCTGCTCTTTCTGATCGCAAATTCATATCATTTATATATGTTTTTGTCATCATCAAAAAGGGGGAGATTGTTAGAACAAGATTTGTTCTGATCAATTATCTTAGTTTTGATGATAACAATAATATGAATTTTGCTTAAGATAATATGGTACTCTAATCCAATGCAATTTCCTTTTCAGGAAATATATAAAGAGTATGCATAATTCAGCGCTCAGAAGCTTTGTCTCAAAGGGTTCAGCATGCAACATCAGAACATGGTCTGGCAAGACATCAGAAGATGGTCGAAGCAGAATCAGAACATGGGTCTATGGAAGCATCAGAAGAACATGAGATCAGAAGCACTGAAGTTCTGTTGGTATCACGCACAGAAGCACTTCAAGGTCAGAAGATCAGAAGATGCTTTGCACCAAGCTGTTTGACTCTGATGATATTCAAACGTTGTATTCACAAACATCAGATCAGAAGGAAGTACAAGTGGCAAGCTACGCTGACTGACAAAAGGAACGTTAAAAGCTATTATAGGCAACGTCAGTAGACACAGCGTGAACAAGGCTCGAGGTAGTTGACAAAAGCGTATAACATTAAATGCGATGCTGTACGGAACACGCAAAGCATTAAATGCACTCAACGGTCATCTTCTCCAACGCCTATAAATATGAAGTTCTGATGAGAAGCAAGGCTAACGATTCTGCACAAAACAACTCATATTAACTTGCTGATACTCTGTTCTATTCAAAGCTCAGAATCTTCATCTTCATCAAAGCTCACTACATTGCTGTTGTAATATATTAGTGAGATTAAGCTTAAACGTTAAGAGAAATATCACAGTTTGTGATTATAGCTTTTAAGAAGCAATTGTAATACTCTTAGAATTGATTACATTAAGTTGTAAGGAACTAGAGTGATCGTGTGGATCAGAATACTCTAGGAAGTCTTAGAGGTTATCTAAGCAGGTTGTAACTAGAGTGATCGTGTGGATCAGAATACTCTAGAAAGTCTTAGAGGGTATCTAAGCAGTTGTTCCTGGAGTGATCAGTGTGTGATCAGAAGACTCTGGAAGACTTAGTTGCTGACTAAGTGGAAAACCATTGTAATCCGTGCGATTAGTGGATTAAATCCTCAGTTGAGGTAAATCATCTCTGCGGGGGTGGACTGGAGTAGTTTAGTTAACAACGAACCAGGATAAAAATAACTGTGCAATTTATTTTTATCTGTCAAGTTTTTTTAAAGCTACACTTATTCAAACCCCCCCTTTCTAAGTGTTTTTCTATCCTTCAATATAAAGGCCTTTAGACTGCCGAGAGAACTTTTGTTATCCCTTAGAATCAGTTTCTAGTTGCGAGTGTACTTTTCTTCCCCTTCTTTAGGAGCATTTGCTAGAGATTTTGTTATTCTTCGAACAAAGTGTTCTTCGTCAGACTCTACTCTTACTAGGCACCTTCTTACCCTAAGCTTGTTTCATATCTTTAGTATTTAATTTACCATGGCCAATATAAATTATCATCTTATAAGTTTGTCTAGAAATTCTGGTAGTAGTGATTCCTTTCCTTTAGTTAGGGCAGAAGTGTCTTCTAGTTCAGATTGCTACCATATAATCATTAATCAGTCAGTCCCAATGGTTAGGCTTATATTTGATTATTCTGAGTTGGAGAAGCTTTCTAATGGTTCACTAGATATGGAAGCTTCCATTAACGAGTCTTCTTTTGACAATATTTTTTTATGAGGATGTAGAGATGATCACGCAGTTATCTCTACCGCTCACATCATCCAAAGTTGTAGGAGCTTCAACTTCCACTAGTTTAATCACCCCATAGATGGAGGTAGGTATTTTGAATGGGAAGGAAACCCAAAAATTCTTCAAGACTTGTCGCGTTACTTGCAGCTAGGATCCGGGTGATTTTGAGGTTAAGGATCATGTGGCATGCAAAGCTCGGTCGGAGGGTGTCAGTTGCTTAATCCATTTGATATCTTCTAGGCTAATGATATACCTCTTAAAGGAGTCACACTATTGGATTCAGCTGATGCAAACAAATATAGTTGGGTGGACTCAAAGATACTAGAAACCCTTTCTGTTTTTAATGATCCTGCCATTGTGAAAATGGCTAATATCGTAGTCGGTCGCATTAGTCAATTATGTAACAATGGGTATTCTATTATTTTTAATACCTTAAGTTTCTTAATTAAGCATAAGGAAAGTAAAAGTTTAGTGTTTCTGGGTTCTAGGATTGATAATATCTATTTGCTTCACTTGGATGATGTGTCAATGTATGGTATTAAATATTTAGTCACTAATAATAAAGATTCTTGACTATGGCATAGACATTTAAAATATATACACTTTAACTAAATCAATAAGATAGCATCTAAGGATATAGTATATCCGGTTTACCTTGTTGGAACAAAATTGGTTTGTACCACCCTAAGGCCGTAGAGCCTGTGTCGTTTGGGAAGAAGAAGATGAAAGCTCGTCTTCATCTCATGGTTCAATTTTAGATGATGAATGTGTCAACCTATGCTTGATGGCACACAAGAAAAGTGAAGACTCCGAAGTATATACTTTTGACCCAAAAGTTAAACCTTCTTATAAATAATTGTTCAAATCGTTTAGTGAAATGCATGTAGATGCTCTAAGTGCTTTTAAGAAAATTTCTCCCAAAAGAAAACTTATTTCAAAATTTGAAAAGGAGATTAATGATCTTAATAATGCTTTAAATTCCTTAAAGGAAGAGCATGCATCTATCGTAATGCATATAATTAAACCATAATGCATATAATTAAACAACACAAGCATTATCTAAATGAAACACAGTGAAAATAAAGTCAAACAATGCACATAGACTAAATACGGAAATGCACTTTTGGAAAACAAATTTTGATAAAATCTGAAAGTACATTTCTGTATTAACCTGCAACCCAAAAGTACACGAAAATGGCAGAAATGCATAAAAACCAAACATGTTTAAAACAACTTGCTCAGTTAAATAACCTATCTAAACTACCTATTAGACAACCTAATGCTTAATTTTTACAAATGTATAGAGAAATAAAAAAACATACCAAATGTGAGTTTGATGTTGAGTTCTTTGATTGATTGGATGTTGAGAGTAGAAACTTGGAAGTGAGTTGAAAGAGTTTGAGAGTGTTTGAGAGAGTTTGAGAGAGTAATAGAGAAACGAGGAAGGAGAAGAGTGTGACGTGTTTTTGGTGAAAACTGTGTCTAGAAGAGCATCATTGTAAGTTATACGGAGATGCATTTCCGTATTATGTTTTGACATAAATTGGGACTTAACTCGAAAACGAATGAATTTTCGTATTCTAGATGTAGTTTTTATTTTTCACTAGAATGTGGTATAAATTTTTAGGTGGGAACAACAATCCCCCAATAATAATATGTGGTTAAAAACAATCTAAACCCAATTGAATCCAAGAATTTATTGAAGGGTAATTTTGTATTTTAGTATGTTGCCTATGTGGCCTTAGTTTTTTGTATAAATAGACTAGTAGTAGTTGTCATTTAAACCTAATCATTCCACAGTCTTTTGTAGCCGTCATTTACAGAGAACTTTCATTTCATCACCTTGTGCAATAACAATTGGTATCTAGAGCTCCGGTTCAGATCCTGGGATACACGGGAAACACGAGTGAAATGGTGAGGTGTTGTGTGATTGATTTTGGTTCTTGTATTCGTGTTAAATCTTGAACAAAATCAGAATAGAATCACATTTTCTGATTCTGTGGGATTGGGAAACATTGTGTTGGTGAGATCTGAGTGGCTTGCACAAGGTTAAAATGAGTGGAAGTATTTTGAATACAAAACTTTTGGTGTTTGATGGAAAAAACTAGAATAGGTGGATGATTCAAATGCGTGTGTTGTTTTGTGCTCAAGATTTTCTTGAGCTTGTTACCGAAATTTATATTCCGGTTACAGCAGATGCGACGGAGGAACAAAGAGAAACGCATAAAGAAACAAGGAAGAGATATCAGAAGGCGTTGTTCTTCATCAATCAGTGTGTGGATGTGAACGTGTTTGAGAAAATCGCTAATTCGATGACGGTGAAGGAGGCGTGGGACACACTGGTTAGATGTTATGGTGGTGACGCATCAGTAAAGAATGTGAAGCTTCAGTCCCTGAGAAAGCAGTATGAGAATCTCAACATGAAGAACAACGAGAAAGGTTTTGAGTACATCTCTAGAGTGTTTTTTATTACTAATGAGATGAAAGCTTATGGAGAAACCCTTTATGAACAATTAATCATTGAGAAGATATTGAGGTCGCTTACTTCTCAATTTGATTACATTGTTGTAGCAATTGAACATTCTAAAGATCTAGACACCATGAGAATAGAAGAGCTACAAAGCAGTTTAGAGGCGCAAGAGTTGCGTTTGACTGAAAGAACTTTTTAGAGGGAGGTTGAGCATGCTCTGAAAGCTTCTTTTGTCAAGAAGGACCAAAAGAAGAATAGACGTGGTGATAGATTCCAGAAG
Source organism: Vicia villosa (assembly GCF_029867415.1). Lineage (NCBI taxonomy): Eukaryota > Viridiplantae > Streptophyta > Magnoliopsida > Fabales > Fabaceae > Vicia > Vicia villosa. The sequence continues at coordinate 80,726,757 of NC_081181.1, read as the reverse complement.
TCATAAACCTCTATTTCTAATGAGAAGAAACATCATTAGGGAAATGAGAAGTTTGACAAGAAGAAGGTTCAATATTACTGTTGCAAGCAGTTTGGCCATTTTGCTAAAGATTGCTGGTCAAATAAGGGAAGGAAATCAGAAGAAGCAAATATAGCTAGAGGAGATTCTGATGATGAACCTGTGTTATTGATGGCTTCTAAGTCTGATGCAAAGTGTTTGGCAGATTGGTGGTATATGGACACTGGCTGTTCGAATCACTTGACTGGAAACAAATAATGGCTGATAGATTTTGACTCTAGAAGGAGGACAAAGATCAGATGTGATGATGATAAGTACCTTAATGCATAAGGTATGGGAAATGTCAAAGTTAAAGTGAAGAATGGGAAGACTATTTTGATCAAGGATGTTTGGTATGTTCCTGGAATTAAGAGCAATCTGATGAGTATGGGTCAGCTCATTGAGAAAGGTTTCTCTGTTGTCATGAAGGACAATCTCTTGAAGTTGTATGATTCCAATCAGAAGCTGATTATGGAATATGAACAGGGAAGCAACAGAACATTCAAGGTGAATGTGGAGACAGCTGGAACAGAATGTCTTAGTACATAAGACACTGAATGTGATAGTAAGCTGTGGCACAAGAGGTTGGGACATCTGAACTATATAAGCTTAGGGCATCTGAGTTCTAAGAAGCTCGTGCGTGGCATTCAAAATATTGTGAAGCCTGAGAAATCCTGCGAGGTATGCATGAAAGGCAAGCAAGCCAGATTGCCATTTGGGTCAGAAGTAGCCCTAAGAGCAAAATATACTTTGGGAGTAGTGCATTATGACGTGTGTGGACCATTTCTAGAACCTTCACTTAGAGGAAATAGATATTTTGTCTTTTGTGGATGAGTTCACAAGAATGACGTGGGTAACACTCATTAAGTTTAAAAATGAGGTGTTTACTATTTTCCAGAAGTTCAAGGTGAAGGGTGAGAAACAGAGTGGTCAGAAGCTGAAAATTCTCAGAACGAATGGTGGAGGTGAGTATAACTCTACAGATCTAGAAGTTTTATGATGAGAATGGAATTTACCATGAGGTTAATGCTCCCTATGCTCCTCAACACAATGGTCTTTCAGAAAGAAGAAATCGTACTTTGCTTGGTATGACGAGAAGCATGTTGAAGGAGAAGAAGCTTCCTAACATCTTGTGGGGAGAAGCTGTAGCCACTTCAGTGTATGTGCTTAGCAGCTGTCCAATGAAGAAGCTGAAGGAAATATTTCATTTAGAGAAGTGGACTGGAGATAAGCAACGTGTTAGTCATCTGAAGGTGTTTGGTTCTGTATGTTACAAACACGTTCCAAAAGCTAGAAGACAGAAGTTGGATGATAGAAGTAAAATAATGTTTCTGGTGGGGTACCACGGTACATGTGCTTACAAGCTTTATTGTAACACCCCATATTTTCCATTTTAATTTAATTAAGATTTAAATTAATTATTGGAAATTAGTTGGCATTTTATTGGAATTATTTAAAGATTAGGGATAAGGAAGTTATTGGGCTTGTGTTGTTGTTAGTAAAGAAGGGGTGTGATGGTTAGGCCTTTTACTAAAGTTTTTCATAAAGAGTAATCGTAGAAAAAGAGAAATTAGAACCAATTTTGGAGAAAATAGGAGAACGTGAAAGAAGCAGAGAAAAGAGAAGAGAAGAAGAAGAGCTTTCAAGATCTTTAACCAAGGTAAGGGGGTTCTTCTGGTTAATCTCTATTATGTGATTATGGGTATTAGAATAGAGTAAGAATATGATTCGATTCAATTGGGTATATTGGGATTGGAATTGTTAGGTTAGGAATGTTATAATTGATGAAATTGCATGATTTGTTGGTTAATAATGTGTTGTATTGATGTATGATGATGTATGACAATGTAACTGATGATTATATGTTTGTAATTGGTGTTTGAAATCGTTTTCGGGTTGTGAATGTGTGAAATCGCAGGTCTGTCGCAGACCTGAGAATTTGCATAATCGCACGTCTGCTAAGCAGATGTTGTTTGTGTTTCAAAAAATTAAGGAGGCTCGCTAAGCGGAGCCAGTCCGCCAAGCGGAGGTCCCAACGCGGTTCGCCTCTGTGATACGTCGCTTGAAGCGGGTTTGTTGAATTTTTACCCCATAAGCGCGCTAGTGGTCGCTAAGCGGACCCTGTAGCGCAGAAAATTATTAGAACTTTGAAATAGCGTATCTTTTGATCCGTGTATCCTTTCTTAGTGTCGTTTTGGCCGTTGTGATGCAAATTAAATCTTTTATATGATGAATTGGTGAGATGGGCGGTGGCCCAACTTAATTTAAAAATCGGTTTAATTGCTTGTGAAATGAAATATTGTGCATATATATGAATGTGTGAATATGACAATATCTTGGTGTGATGCTGGATGTATTGTGATTGTTGTTGTCGTAATGAATTTGTGAATAATTGAATGATTGTGCTAACATAGACATACTTGATCGGTGATGAAAATGGTGAGTTATGGTGAGACGATGAGATGCATCGGATCGATGATGTTTTAAGTATGTTACATGTGTGCATTCATTCATATGCATTTGGTGATGAATCCTGGTGATGATTTGGATCGATGGTGGACATAATTCCCATTGTGTGGAATTTGTGTCAGTAGGGTCGTATCTCGATGAGGTTTAGATCGGTCAGGTGGATTATTTCCAAGGTTTATTGGTACCACATTCACAGTGTCAGTTGGTCATATGCATTGTTGTCATAACATGATTGAATTGATTTCCGTGTTATGTTTGATGTGTAATTGTTGTGGTTGATGAATGATGATTGAAATCTGAATATATGACAAATTGGGTGAATGATATACTATGATGTTTTGTTGCTTATGAATGCATAACATTGATTAATTGTGAATGAGACTCACCCTTACTCGTTGACATTTTTCAGATTGAGGAGTAGCGGCATTAGTGCTCGGTGAGGATGACTGTAACACCCATTTTATTCTATTTAATCGTCGAGTATATTTTGGTTTGATTTAAATCTGTTTAGGGTACTTGCATGATAGAACCTTAGTTAAGGGCATTGGAGAATATCTTATGTGTGTTATTAGTAATCAAATTGATAATAATAGCATAAGGTTACTATTATTATTATTATTATTATTATTATTATTATTATTATACTATTATTATTATTATTAATAATATTAGGATTATTATGATTACTAGTATTATTATATTATTAGTATTATTTTCTAATAATTAAAATTAGATTTTTTAGGAGTAATGGGCTTAGTGGAGAATTATAAGGAGAAGAATAGGTTAAGTGGACTTGGTAGATATAAAAAGAGGGGAGTTTTCACGTAATAACATTTAGGTTGATCAAGGACTAAAGGTGAACGACTGCTAGGGATATTCGGGGGAGAACCAATTCGCAGGAAGTTCCAAACGATTCCAAGGTAAGGGGGAGAATCTATTTCAATATGGGTGTATTATCATGAGAGGGTGGTGAGGGTACCCTTCCCTCATATAGATTTCGTACTGTTAAATTCTGTTTGGGTGATTGAATTTTAATGATATGGTTTGTATAAATATGTCATTGTTGTTGCTGTTACAATTATCTGACTGGATGGCAGTGATTTAATTGATAAATTATGGTTAAACATTACCGTAAATTAAAATAATGGGTCTGTTAATCGATAGGAGTAAGATAGTAGTGCAAAAACTGGCGAATCAATGGAAAAAGGGACGGCCGATAATGATGAACTTGTGACGTTCGTCACAAGGGGCAGTGTGTCGATCGGCACACGTGTGGTGGGGAGGGAGGCGTGGAAACGTGACGTCCGTCATGTGGGGGTTGAAATCATGTATGTATATATATTAAATTTAGAATTAATGATATGTCTCACATAAGTCAGTAGGATTTATATATATATATATATATATATATATATTATTTAATATATATATGTATATATTATTTAATATATCTTATTTAATATATACATATATATATATATATATATATATATATATATATATATATATATATATATAACAGTTTAATTAGATTAATCTAGTAAAATATATATTTTAGTTAATTGAATTAAGCTGGTATAATAAAATAGCAGGATTATTTAATTGATAAAATGGAAGGTCTGTAGAGTCACAGCGTTAAATAGCAGAATATAATTGAATAGCAGAGATAACATTTATCAGGTGCTGTCTTGGAACAGCAGTAGCAGAATTGGTGGATTATTGGTGAACTAATTAAACACTTGATAAGTTAGTATTACTGGTGAAATTGGTGAATTGTATGTATGTGTGCGCATATGTCTGAACAGGTGTGGTAATACTATTGAGTATTGCGGTAAGTTCAAAACTTACAATTGATCAGGAGGATCGTACTGGTGAACATGTTTTGTACATGTGAATTATATGTATATCGTTGTCATGCATTTCATAGTGATATTGGTGGAAATAGGTCATTGCTCAGGAGGAGTGTATGTGACCAATGGTGTAGATAAATCATTACCTAGGAGAGGTGTATGTGATTTATCTGGTTCGATTGAATGAACCTTGATGATTGGCACTGTAACACCCCATATTTTATAATTTTAATTTAATCAGAAATTAAATTATTATTTATAATTATTTGGCATTTGATTGGATTTAATTGAAGAATTATGGAAAAAGAGGTTATTGGGCTTGATGTGGTGTTAGTAAAGAGGGGGTGCTATATTAGTAGGCCTTTTTCTAAATTAAATCTAGGGTTAATAGTAGTTTACCCCCCTGTAATATGAGCGTGTTTTGGTTTACCCCCCTACCGTTGCCAAAGGCAGGTTTTGGCAACGATTTTTTTGAAAAAACCGTTGCCAAAGGGTACGGAGGGGGCAAAAACAAAACTCGCTAACATTACAAGGGGGTGAATTACTATTAACCCTTAAATCTATTTTCATAAAAATAAGGAATTGAGGAAAAAAGGAAAATAGATGTGGAAGAGAAGCAGAAGAGTAGAAGTGCTGATACGTGAAAGAGGAACAGAAGAGGAAGAGGGCTAATCAAGATCCTTGGCTAAGGTAAGGGGGGACTCTTCCGGTTAATATCTTTTATCGCATTATAGATAATAGGACTGATTTAGATGCATTGGTTGTGTCAATTGGTTATATGATGGATTGGGGTTTTGGGATGATTTTGAGGGGAATTGTATGATTTGATGAATTGTATGATTATATGATTGTTATGATGATTAAATGATCTTCTTTGTGTGTTATATTTGTGTTATAACATGTATGTGGCTGATATGGTGGTATTTGAGGTTCATGACATAACTTGGTTTGGGTTTTGGAGATTTTGGGGTAAATCCCGTAATGATGTCAATTGCGATGAGAGCTCTTACTTTTGCCAGTTCGCGCCGCGAAGGTAGGTGCGCGCCGCGAAGGCGTAACTTTTTCTCGTTTCGCGTCGCGTACAAGTGTTTGCGCCGCGAATAGCTTGGCAGAGAGCCAAGGATTTTTGGAACGCTCAGTTGGCGCCGCGAACCAAGTTGGCGCCGCGTGCTGTAGCGATAATTGTTTTCTTGAAAATGTAAAGATGTGTAACTTTCAAACCGTAAGTCCGTTTTAGACGCCGTTTTGGACGTTGTTCCTTAAATTGAATGCTCTACCATATGAAATAAATAAAATAACAAAAACTTGATTTTATTGTTGATGAGGTGCAATGATTGTTGTTTGCATAATTGAATATGTGCAATGATGTGTGCTGTGATAATGTGGTTGCTTCTGCTTGTTATGCAAATGGATGTTGTTCATGGTAAATATGGTTATCATGTGTTTTGATGAACGATGATGTAAATGCTCTGTTGTTGTTGGGTTGATTTGTTGTACTTGGTACACGATGTGTGCTATTGTTGTTGCACTGTGTGGTGGTTTATGCGTACAAGCACGTTAATGAATGATTTACCTGTTATGATGTTGTGGTTGTAATTGGTGTTTGTTATACATATATTGTTGGTGTAAAATATGTATTTTATTTATGGTTGAGAAATAGCTTAATTGTGTGTGGCTATTGATTATTGTGTTGGTTGATGATTATGACATTTGGATGGTTTATGTGGATGATGAGCATGTTATGGTTGATACATGCATTTCATAATTATTATGTGGCTGATCCTTGACGATGGTGGATCAGTGGTAGCTAATTCCCATTGTGTGGAATTAGTGAGTGGGTGTTGCCGTATCCTTGACGATGGTGGATCGGTGAGTTGGGTTATCCCAGATTTTGGTACCACATGCATATAGTTGCATTTGCATTAGGCTACTTGTGTTATTATAACATGAATGGAAGATTGTCCAATGTTATAATATGTGATGATTTTGTAATGGTTATGATTTGTTTGGGTGAATTATGGTGTTGTCTTTTAGTAATGTATGCTATTTGTTGTTGTGTGTTGATGAGTACTTCCTGACAATCTGAATATAATGAAATTGGATGAATAATGTGACTATGATGTGTTATTGTTTATGATTCGATAAAATTTGTTAATTGTGAATGAGACTCACCCTTACTGTTGATATTTTCAGATTGAGGATAGCGACTTTGACTCGGTGAGGATTAGCTCATGAGTTAGTTCGTTTAGTATAGTGTCGGTGTCATGCTCTGATATTGTAACACTGGGGGAACGCTAGTTTAGAGTTGATGATGATACTCTATTTTGTTGTTATTGGAGTAATTTTGTGAGATATTGCATAGATGATGTTATGCTTATCCGTATGATGAATTTTCTGCTGTGTTAACATGAGATGTTTATGTATTATGATGAATTGTTCCTTAGTGAAAGCATGACAATGAAGTTATGATAAATTTGTTTTAATTGGAATTGTGGCACCCTTATTTTCATGTTTTACTCTGAATTATTTTATAAATTTCCGCGGGGTTTAGAAGGGTGTTACAATAGTGGTATCAGAGCAGGTCGGTCCGTCCGGCCAATTGTTGAGTCAGTTGAGTTGCACGACAGTTGTATATTGTCGGCATTTTATTCCTTGGTACACAACATGTGAGTGAATCACTGTCGGTACTTGGTTGTTTGTTGCAGGTGTTGGATTGAAACAAGTGGGGGAGAAGCTTCGCTTCTCAGTTATGTTTCAGTTGTAAGAAGATTGATTCGGTAGGCGGTTGTTGGCAACAGTGCGAGCATTGTTGGAGTTTGTTGTTTCCCGAGTTGAAGGTGACATGGAATTAAGACTTCACTGGGAATTGAGTTGGAACATCTTGAAGGAAGATGATTAGAGGTAATTGACAGTTATTGTAAGAGAAGGAAATTGGAAAGTTGCGATGTGTCAGCTCTACTGGTGTACTGCGAAGATGTCAGTTGAGTAGCTTTACGTCTTGGAAGAGATTCAGCTGCAAGTTTGCAAAGAGGATTGCTGTCGCAATGTTCCAGAAATCGCACTTCGGCAATAGGATGTGTTGCTCAAGTCATAAGAATGGTTGGAAGTGAAGAGATACGATAAGGGGCTGTTTGGAATGTGATAGAGTTGAAGAGAATGAGTTTTGGAGAGAGATTTTCGTAAGCAAAACGCAGGAAAATTGCTGAATAGCTGTGGGACTTTGAAAATTCATAACTGGAGTTCTGGACATCCGATTTGAGTTCCGTTTGAAGCGTCGGAAAGCTAACGAGATGAACTTTGTTATAAAAATAGTTGCAGCAGCTGTAACATATTTAATTGTGACAGAATGACGTTGGAAAGAGGTGAAGTTACGGTTACTCTTGTTCTTATAACTAGACTTGTTTATTGGTACTGCACGGGATGTCAGTGTCAGTGTTGAATGGATCGAAGGAATAATTAGAAGGTTTGTTGAGGAGTTTTGGATATATCGTAGAGAGTGTCGCTGCATGATGTCAGTGTTGCATTTTTCGGGCAATGATTGGAAAATTCATATCTTGAGTTCCGAGTGTCGGATCAATGTGCCGTTTGAACCTACAAGGAGGAGGGATGGTGTTCTAATTTATGGAAGAGTTATAAATGCAGTAGAGTGACCCTATGAGGAGAGGTTCTGAAGTCGGTTATGGAAGCGTGAAACTTGTTGAATAAGAATGCCTACTACCGGGATTGTTTGAAACGACGTGGAGTAGAACATGTTGTTAATGAATGAGCCGACAAGATGTTGGTCACAAATATGATTTGAATACCGATGGATTTTAGTGAATGAGTAAATTAGTAGTAAAGGTGAATTAAACTTTAGAACCCTTGGAATCGTATTTGTGATGGCAAAGTAACGATAAGTATAAAAGAAGAATTGTAGGGAATTTCTAACATTTGTTGACGTGGGGAAGACTTTGTTGAGATTCCGAGTGGGATGATATTTGGACGTGAAGGATGTAACAGAATTTGGATTAAAACCACGAGTTATAAATGTTGTGCTATTGTGTTGCGTAAGAAGTCTTTAAAATGTCGGTGCTAATGATGAATGAGTTGGATCTAATTGGACAATTTAGAGACTTGAGTTAGTATGTGAAGGCACTCCTAATAGTGTTAGATTGAGTATGCTAGAAGATGACTAGTGGTATTCTTAACGAGATTAGAGAAGGTCAGAAAGATGATGTTGAGTTGATCGATAGGTTGACTTTGAATTACCAAAGTAAAGTCGGTGAATTCAGAATCGACGAAAACGATGTAATGAGGTTGAGTGATTGGATTTGTGTAACTGATGTTTTGAGCTTCAGAAGGATATTCTAGAAGGACACCGTAGTGAATTATTGGACTATGACGATGTTAATGAGTTTGGGTGCAAACTCGGAAAGGGACACTATTATGTAGTAACGACAGTTTATGCTTAAATATGATTTTAAACTAATATTGACAAATTTAGGACTTGATCACCCTAAATCTCTTGTTGGTAGTAGATGGAATCATATAGAAGAGATAAGCTTATTTTGTTACCTTAATGGTTTAAGATGTGATGAATACTAAGCCGTGAGAATAATCACTCACTATGTTGTGTGAACTTATGAAGAAGTGAATATGAAAGAGTGCAACATGGTGGATGATGACTTAAGACGGGTAATCAGAGTCACGCAGCGAAAGTGTGATGTGGAGTAGTGTTATGAGTACTACTCACGGGAAGTAAGGAATTAATATGTCGGAAGCCTACATAGAGAATATGTATTGATCTATATGTTGGATTTAGAATCCAGTGGATGTAAGGATTTCGTGTCGAAGAATTATAACTCTTTTCAATAATTGCCGAGATGATGAAATGTTATTACGGTTGTACGTAGTTAACGAGTATGTATTCGGCGAAATTAAAACGAAGAGTTGATGCTATATGACGTTGTAATTTTGTGTTGTTGTTAAGGGGTTATTGTAGATTCTAGATTTAATGAGGAATTATACTCTATGAAGGGAGGGATTAATTTAATTCTTAGAAAAGAGCGAAACTCAATTTGAGTTGTTTTGTAAGAAATGGCGTATTGAGGCTGATGAGCGTGATTATAATTACTTGTGTGCACTCGTTCCGATGGCCGGAATGTTTAATAGATGTAAAAACTCAGGAATTCGTTTTTGAGTGCGAGTAAGTATTACTAAGTGGTAAATTGGTACCATGAATGATGAAGAATGATTCTTGAACGAATAAGTAAAGAGAGTCGGGATCGGGTAAAGCTCAGAAGTCTAATTGGTATAGATGATTGTGATGAGTAGTCAGAGTAGTGCGGAAAAAACGGAATGTAAAGTGTTGGATAATCGATGGCTTGACTTAAGAGGAGTCAGATAATTGGAATTCAATGGTATAGGAATATGAGTATTGAGTTTCTTGAAGGAAGCGGTTGGTGAAAAGTGTAAGTATTATTTTATCGCTCAGATGGAAGAGTATGTCTAAGGTTGGTAAGTTCGGTAGATGGTATGCCTTACTACAGTGTTGATCAGGAGTGGTCATACCATGGATTGGGTAATTATATTATTCAATTATTGGGCGTATTGTATGGGTCGGACCTTGACGTTTCGTTGTCGTAACCTTTTGGAGATATAGCAAGTGGTACACCTTTAGGTGGTCAAATGCGACGTAAGAGCGGAGATCGAATGCGTGAGATGTGTTTCCTGTTGGTTATGTCAGATGGATTTTGAGGATTGACTGATGGAAATGTTACCTGGAAGTTAGAAAGCTAAATGAAAGACTCCTATCCGGAACTTTTCACTTAAGGTATGTTTTCGAGGACGAAAACTCTTCTAGTGGGGGAGAGTTGTAACACCCCATATTTTATAATTTTAATTTAATCAGAAATTAAATTATTATTTATAATTATTTGGCATTTGATTGGATTTAATTGAAGAATTATGGAAAAAGAGGTTATTGGGCTTGATGTGGTGTTAGTAAAGAGGGGGTGCTATATTAGTAGGCCTTTTTCTAAATTAAATCTATTTTCATAAAAATAAGGAATTGAGGAAAAAAGGAAAATAGATGTGGAAGAGAAGCAGAAGAGTAGAAGTGCTGATACGTGAAAGAGGAACAGAAGAGGAAGAGGGCCAATCAAGATCCTTGGCTAAGGTAAGGGGGGACTCTTCCGGTTAATATCTTTTATTGCATTATAGATAATAGGACTGATTTAGATGCATTGTTTGTGTCAATTGGTTATATGATGGATTGGGGTTTTGGGATGATTTTGAGGGGAATTGTATGATTTGATGAATTGTATGATTATATGATTGTTATGATGATTAAATGATCCTCTTTGTGTGTTATATTTGTGTTATAACATGTATGTGGCTGATATGGTGATATTTGAGGTTCATGACATAACTTGGTTTGGGTTTTGGAGATTTTGGGGTAAATCCCGTAATGATGTCAATTGCGATGAGAGCTCTTACTTTTGCCAGTTCGCGCCGCAAAGGTAGGTGCGCGCCGCGAAGGCGTAACTTTTTCTCGTTTCGCATCGCGTACAAGTGTTTGCGCCGCGAATAGCTTGGCAGAGAGCCAAAGATTTTTGGAACGCTCAGTTCGCGCCGCGAACCAAGTTGGCGCCGCGTGCTGTAGCGATAATTGTTTTCTTGAAAATGTAAAGTTGTGTAACTTTCAAACCGTAAGTCCGTTTTAGACGCCGTTTTGGACGTTGTTCCTTAAATTGAATGCTCTACCATATGAAATAAATAAAATAACAAAAACTTGATTTTATTTTGAAAAGTATCGTTTTCTCCAAATGTGGTTAATCTGGTTTTGCATAGTTGATGAGGTGCAATGATTGTTGTTTGCATAATTGAATATGTGCAATGATGTGTGCTGTGATAATGTGGTTGCTTCTGCTTGTTATGCAAATGGATGTTGTTCATGGTAAATATGGTTATCATGTGTTTTGATGAACGATGATGTAAATGCTCTGTTGTTGTAGGGTTGATTTGTTGTACTTGGTACACGATGGTGAGAGGTGCTATTGTTGTTGCACTGTGTGGTGGTTTATGCGTACAAGCACGTTAATGAATGATTTACCTGTTATGATGTTTTGGTTGTAATTGGTGTTTGTTATACATATATTGTTGGTGTAAAATATGTATTTTATTTATGGTTGAGAAATAGCTTAATTGTGTGTGGCTATTGATTATTGTGGTTGTTGATGATTATGACATTTGGATGGTTTATGTGGATGATGAGCATGTTATGGTTGATACATGCATTTCATAATCATCATGTGGCTGATCCTTGACGATGGTGGATCAGTGGTAGCTAATTCCCATTGTGTGGAATTAGTGAGTGGGTGTTGCCGTATCCTTGACGATGGTGGATCGGTGAGTTGGGTTATCCCAGATTTTTGTACCACATGCATATAGTTGCATTTGCATTAGGATACTTGTGTTATTATAACATGAATGGAAGATTGTCCAATGTTATAATATGTGATGATTGTGTAATGGTTATGATTTGTTTGGGTGAATTATGGTGTTGTCTTTTAGTAATGTATGCTATTTGTTGTTGTGTGTTGATGAGTACTTCCTGACAATCTGAATATAATGAAATTGGATGAATAATGTGACTATGATGTGTTATTGTTTATGATTCGATAACATTTGTTAATTGTGAATGAGACTCACCCTTACTGTTGATATTTTCAGATTGAGGATAGCGGCTTTGACTCGGTGAGGATTAGCTCATGAGTTAGTTCGTTTAGTATAGTGTCGGTGTCATGCTCTGATATTGTAACACTGGGGGAACGCTAGTTTAGAGTTGATGATGATACTCTATTTTGTTGTTATTGGAGTAATTTTGTGAGATATTGCATAGATGATGTTATGCTTATCCGTATGATGAATTTTCTGCTGTGTTAACATGAGATGTTTATGTATTATGATGAATTGTTCCTTAGTGAAAGCATGACAATGAAGTTATGATAAATTTGTTTTAATTGGAATTGTGGCACCCTTATTTTCATGTTTTACTCTGAATTATTTTATAAATTTCCGCGGGGTTTAGAAGGGTGTTACAATAGTGGTATCAGAGCAGGTCGGTCCGTCCGGCCAATTGTTGAGTCAGTTGAGTTGCACGACAGTTGTATATTGTCGGCATTTTATTCCTTGGTACGCAACATGTGAGTGAATCACTGTCGGTACTTGGTTGTTTGTTGCAGGTGTTGGATTGAAACAAGTGGGGGAGAAGCTTCGCTTCTCAGTTATGTTTCAGTTGTAAGAAGATTGATTCGGTAGGCGGTTGTTGGCAACAATGCGAGCATTGTTGGAGTTTGTTGTTTCCCGAGTTGAAGGTGACATGGAATTAAGACTTCACTGGGAATTGAGTTGGAACATCTTGAAGGAAGATGATTAGAGGTAATTGACAGTTATTGTAAGAGAAGGAAATTGGAAAGTTGCGATGTGTCAGCTCTACTGGTGTACTGCGAAGATGTCAGTTGAGTAGCTTTACGTCTTGGAAGAGATTCAGCTGCAAGTTTGCAAAGAGGATTGCTGTCGCAATGTTCCAGAAATCGCACTTCGGCAATAGGATGTGTTGCTCAAGTCATAAGAATGGTTGGAAGTGAAGAGATACGATAAGGGGCTGTTTGGAATGTGATAGAGTTGAAGAGAATGAGTTTTGGAGAGAGATTTTCGTAAGCAAAACGCAGGAAAATTGCTGAATAGCTGTGGGACTTTGAAAATTCATAACTGGAGTTCTGGACATCCGATTTGAGTTCCGTTTGAAGCGTCGGAAAGCTAACGAGATGAACTTTGTTATAAAAATAGTTGCAGCAGCTGTAACATATTTAATTGTGACAGAATGACGTTGGAAAGAGGTGAAGTTACGGTTACTCTTGTTCTTATAACTAGACTTGTTTATTGGTACTGCACGGGATGTCAGTGTCAGTGTTGAATGGATCGAAGGAATAATTAGAAGGTTTGTTGAGGAGTTTTGGATATATCGTAGAGAGTGTCGCTGCATGATGTCAGTGTTGCATTTTTCGGGCAATGATTGGAAAATTCATATCTTGAGTTCCGAGTGTCGGATCAATGTGCCGTTTGAACCTACAAGGAGGAGGGATGGTGTTCTAATTTATGGAAGAGTTATAAATGCAGTAGAGTGACCCTATGAGGAGAGGTTCTGAAGTCGGTTATGGAAGCGTGAAACTTGTTGAATAAGAATGCCTACTACCGCGATTGTTTGAAACGACGTGGAGTAGAACATGTTGTTAATGAATGAGCCGACAAGATGTTGGTCACAAATATGATTTGAATACCGATGGATTTTAGTGAATGAGTAAATTAGTAGTAAAGGTGAATTAAACTTTAGAACCCTTGGAATCGTATTTGTTATGGCAAAGTAACGATAAGTATAAAAGAAGAATTGTAGGGAATTTCTAACATTTGTTGACGTGGGGAAGACTTTGTTGAGATTCCGAGTGGGATGATATTTGGACGTGAAGGATGTAACAGAATTTGGATTAAAACCACGAGTTATAAATGTTGTGCTATTGTGTTGCGTAAGAAGTCTTTAAAATGTCGGTGCTAATGATGAATGAGTTGGATCTAATTGGACAATTTAGAGACTTGAGTTAGTATGTGAAGGCACTCCTAATAGTGTTAGATTGAGTATGCTAGAAGATGACTAGTGGTATTCTTAACGAGATTAGAGAAGGTCAGAAAGATGATGTTGAGTTGATCGATAGGTTGACTTTGAATTACCAAAGTAAAGTCGGTGAATTCAGAATCGACGAAAACGATGTAATGAGGTTGAGTGATTGGATTTGTGTAACTGATGTTTTGAGCTTCAGAAGGATATTCTAGAAGGACACCGTAGTGAATTATTGGACTATGACGATGTTAATGAGTTTGGGTGCAAACTCGGAAAGGGACACTATTATGTAGTAACGACAGTTTATGCTTAAATATGATTTTAAACTAATATTGACAAATTTTGGACTTGATCACCCTAAATCTCTTGTTGGTAGTAGATGGAATCATATAGAAGAGATAAGCTTATTTTGTTACCTTAATGGTTTAAGATGTGATGAATACTAAGCCGTGAGAATAATCACTCACTATGTTGTGTGAACTTATGAAGAAGTGAATATGAAAGAGTGCAACATGGTGGATGATGACTTAAGACGGGTAATCAGAGTCACGCAGCGAAAGTGTGATGTGGAGTAGTGTTATGAGTACTACTCACGGGAAGTAAGGAATTAATATGTCGGAAGCCTACATAGAGAATATGTATTGATCTATATGTTGGATTTAGAATCCAGTGGATGTAAGGATTTCGTGTCGAAGAATTATAACTCTTTTCAATAATTGCCGAGATGATGAAATGTTATTACGGTTGTACGTAGTTAACGAGTATGTATTCGGCGAAATTAAAACGAAGAGTTGATGCTATATGACGTTGTAATTTTGTGTTGTTGTTAAGGGGTTATTGTAGATTCTAGATTTAATGAGGAATTATACTCTATGAAGGGAGGGATTAATTTAATTCTTAGAAAAGAGCGAAACTCAATTTGAGTTGTTTTGTAAGAAATGGCGTATTGAGGCTGATGAGCGTGATTATAATTACTTGTGTGCACTCGTTCCGATGGCCGGAATGTTTAATAGATGTAAAAACTCAGGAATTCGTTTTTGAGTGCGAGTAAGTATTACTAAGTGGTAAATTGGTACCATGAATGATGAAGAATGATTCTTGAACGAATAAGTAAAGAGAGTCGGGATCGGGTAAAGCTCAGAAGTCTAATTGGTATAGATGATTGTGATGAGTAGTCAGAGTAGTGCGGAAAAAACGGAATGTAAAGTGTTGGATAATCGATGGCTTGACTTAAGAGGAGTCAGATAATTGGAATTCAATGGTATAGGAATATGAGTATTGAGTTTCTTGAAGGAAGCGGTTGGTGAAAAGTGTAAGTATTATTTTATCGCTCAGATGGAAGAGTATGTCTAAGGTTGGTAAGTTCGGTAGATGGTATGCCTTACTACAGTGTTGATCAGGAGTGGTCATACCATGGATTGGGTAATTATATTATTCAATTATTGGGCGTATTGTATGGGTCGGACCTTGACGTTTCGTTGTCGTAACCTTTTGGAGATATAGCAAGTGGTACACCTTTAGGTGGTCAAATGCGACGTAAGAGCGGAGATCGAATGCGTGAGATGTGTTTCCTGTTGGTTATGTCAGATGGATTTTGAGGATTGACTGATGGAAATGTTACCTGGAAGTTAGAAAGCTAAATGAAAGACTCCTATCCGGAACTTTTCACTTAAGGTATGTTTTCGAGGACGAAAACTCTTCTAGTGGGGGAGAGTTGTAACACCCCATATTTTATAATTTTAATTTAATCAGAAATTAAATTATTATTTATAATTATTTGGCATTTGATTGGATTTAATTGAAGAATTATGGAAAAAGAGGTTATTGGGCTTGATGTGGTGTTAGTAAAGAGGGGGTGCTATATTAGTAGGCCTTTTTCTAAATTAAATCTATTTTCATAAAAATAAGGAATTGAGGAAAAAAGGAAAATAGATGTGGAAGAGAAGCAGAAGAGTAGAAGTGCTGATACGTGAAAGAGGAACAGAAGAGGAAGAGGGCTAATCAAGATCCTTGGCTAAGGTAAGGGGGGACTCTTCCGGTTAATATCTTTTATCGCATTATAGATAATAGGACTGATTTAGATGCATTGTTTGTGTCAATTGGTTATATGATGGATTGGGGTTTTGGGATGATTTTGAGGGGAATTGTATGATTTGATGAATTGTATGATTATATGATTGTTATGATGATTAAATGATCCTCTTTGTGTGTTATATTTGTGTTATAACATGTATGTGGCTGATATGGTGATATTTGAGGTTCATGACATAACTTGGTTTGGGTTTTGGAGATTTTGGGGTAAATCCTGTAATGATGTCAATTGCGATGAGAGCTCTTACTTTTGCCAGTTCGCGCCGCAAAGGTAGGTGCGCGCCGCGAAGGCGTAACTTTTTCTCGTTTCGCATCGCGTACAAGTGTTTGCGCCGCGAATAGCTTGGCAGAGAGCCAAAGATTTTTGGAACGCTCAGTTCGCGCCGCGAACCAAGTTGGCGCCGCGTGCTGTAGCGATAATTGTTTTCTTGAAAATGTAAAGTTGTGTAACTTTCAAACCGTAAGTCCGTTTTAGACGCCGTTTTGGACGTTGTTCCTTAAATTGAATGCTCTACCATATGAAATAAATAAAATAACAAAAACTTGATTTTATTTTGAAAAGTATCGTTTTCTCCAAATGTGGTTTATTCTGGTTTTGCATAGTTGATGAGGTGCAATGATTGTTGTTTGCATAATTGAATATGTGCAATGATGTGTGCTGTGATAATGTGGTTGCTTCTGCTTGTTATGCAAATGGATGTTGTTCATGGTAAATATGGTTATCATGTGTTTTGATGAACGATGATGTAAATGCTCTGTTGTTGTTGGGTTGATTTGTTGTACTTGGTACACGATGGTGAGAGGTGCTATTGTTGTTGCACTGTGTGGTGGTTTATGCGTACAAGCACGTTAATGAATGATTTACCTGTTATGATGTTGTGGTTGTAATTGGTGTTTGTTATACATATATTGTTGGTGTAAAATATGTATTTTATTTATGGTTGAGAAATAGCTTAATTGTGTGTGGCTATTGATTATTGTGGTTGTTGATGATTATGACATTTGGATGGTTTATGTGGATGATGAGCATGTTATGGTTGATACATGCATTTCATAATCATTATGTGGCTGATCCTTGACGATGGTGGATCAGTGGTAGCTAATTCCCATTGTGTGGAATTAGTGAGTGGGTGTTGCCGTATCCTTGACGATGGTGGATCGGTGAGTTGGGTTATCCCAGATTTTTGTACCACATGCATATAGTTGCATTTGCATTAGGATACTTGTGTTATTATAACATGAATGGAAGATTGTCCAATGTTATAATATGTGATGATTGTGTAATGGTTATGATTTGTTTGGGTGAATTATGGTGTTGTCTTTTAGTAATGTATGCTATTTGTTGTTGTGTGTTGATGAGTACTTCCTGACAATCTGAATATAATGAAATTGGATGAATAATGTGACTATGATGTGTTATTGTTTATGATTCGATAACATTTGTTAATTGTGAATGAGACTCACCCTTACTGTTGATATTTTCAGATTGAGGATAGCGGCTTTGACTCGGTGAGGATTAGCTCATGAGTTAGTTCGTTTAGTATAGTGTCGGTGTCATGCTCTGATATTGTAACACTGGGGGAACGCTAGTTTAGAGTTGATGATGATACTCTATTTTGTTGTTATTGGAGTAATTTTGTGAGATATTGCATAGATGATGTTATGCTTATCCGTATGATGAATTTTCCGCTGTGTTAACATGAGATGTTTATGTATTATGATGAATTGTTCCTTAGTGAAAGCATGACAATGAAGTTATGATAAATTTGTTTTAATTGGAATTGTGGCACCCTTATTTTCATGTTTTACTCTGAATTATTTTATAAATTTCCGCGGGGTTTAGAAGGGTGTTACAGGCACCACATGCATTGTGTCATTAGTTGAGTCACATTGCATCTTAAATATTTGATTGGATTGGTGTGGTTGTGTGATTACTACTCTTAACATGATTATTTCACCGTTAAACTATTGAATGTACTTCTCACCCCTTTGTTGTTGTTGTTGTTGTTGTTGTTACGTCTATACTTCCTTGGAAGTATGGATAATCCAGGTACTTGAGTGTGCACAGAGTGTGCGTTGCCTGATCGAGTCTTAGGAGTCGCTCTGATACGTAACACGGGATTTTTGGGCGTTTATCTATTCGTTATTTCTTTTATCGATTAGTTACGTATCATTTGTTAATTGGAGATTTGTAGAACCACGAATTAATGTGGAAATTTTTGGTGTTTAGGCATATCGCCAAGTTGAGATAAAACAATTAATTTTCCGTTGTTTTGTTTTATTAATACAAGGAGTTATTTTGGATTGTTTTAATGTGACATTCCACTTTATGGTGAAAAACTCTGATTATTTTCTTAGTATTGCGTATTTTATTTAAATGGGAAAAATGGGGTGTTACAGTTGGTATAAGAGCTGGTTGGTCCGTCCGGCCAGGTTGTTGAGTCCGTAGAGTCATGTTGTGTGTATGCGATATCTGTGTGAAAACACTATCGATACCCATTTTGCCTTACTTCTAACTTTGCAGGAGGATGAATCTGAAATAAGTGGGGGAGAAGCTTTTACATTTCTGAGATGGTGGGTGTGGAGTTGCCGTTGGTACGTGGTTGAACTCTATTGTGGTCGGTAAAGACGGTTTATACCACATCATGGTTTTCGGATGTCTATTAACAAATTGGGGAACTGATCACCCTCAATCTCTTGTCAATAGCATACGGGATTATGTTGGATGGGATAAACGTGTCTTTCGGCTTAAATTATGGGATCAGAGGATGGTTGTAGTTGAGCCAAGTGCTTACGGATTGTTCTGATGAATAGATGCAGATTCTTATCGCGAAGGAATAGTCGCTAAACGGTTGGGATGGGTATGAGAAGATGAAGTTCAGATATTTGCGGTGTTTTTCAGGACTGCGTATTATTTGTAGAGTTTCGTCGTTGGAATTATATATATGATTGTTGATAAGTAACGAGTGATTCCAGTTATAAGGAGGTTGTGGAAGGGAACATTGAGTTGTGAAGCATGGAAAACGACGATGTTGATGGAGGAGAGATTGATAGATTCATAAAGAGTCGTTCAGATACTAACGTTGGAGATGAGGAGTGTGTTTTTGGGAATTTAGGGAAGAATTGATCGGAATGAAACTGTGTTCTTATGTGGCCAATAGTTCGTAATATGTATAACTAAGTTAAAATAAGAGTTTGGGAAATCAAGGATGAGTTTTGGTTGGGTTTTGAGTCAACTAGATGTAAAACCCGTAGCCATGTTATGGATGATTTTTGGAAACTTCGAAAATTCATAACTTGAGTTTCGAGTATCCGTTTTGGGTGCCGTTCGAGGCGTTGGAAAGCTAGCGCAGCGGACTTTTTGATAAAAATATGTTCCATAGGAGGAAATTATTATTTTCTGTTTAAATGGATTGGATGCTTTTGAAGGTTTATACGGTGCTTTGGTATGATCGAAAATGCGAATGCCATGGTCGTTGCGTTGTGGGTGCAGTGGTGTGATGTTTTGACTTCATGAGACTTCATGCATGTTATTGTTGAGATATGAGGAGTGAATTAAGATTGATGTAGCAATGCTTGGTAGAGTTGCGTCCGTACACATCAGGGATAATCCGATTGACGTTATGATATCGCTCGAATGTGTTGATTCAGGGGATTGTTGGGAGTTAAGTTTATGATTGTAAAGAAGATAAAGATGTTGTGAAAGGATGTGAGAAAATGTTTTTTTTATGTTTGTTTCCTTGGGTGGAGAAGTGATGTGATGAGAGTCATTGTGATAGACATGTTGTCTATTTTCATGTAAAGGGATATGCACTTGGAGGATTTAGAATTATGAGATCAGATAGGTATGTTGGTATGAGAAGTGTATGTGTGGAGTCATGAATTTGAATTGTTTTGGATAAGACCAAAGAATTTGAAGACCTAGGTGGAGGTATTCAGTAATCACAGAAATTGAAGTGTTTAGTCGACTCAAGAGAGTTTATTATGTGACGGACAAGATGGTTATGATTGTTGAAGAACTATGTTTTATGTGAGCGATTATTTTGGAAATATTTGTGTAGTAACTAATGTTTAAATCATATGATATTGCTTACGACGAAGATTATGAATTGTGAGATGGAGTTGATAGAGAAACTCGCAGGATTAAATTTAATTGGTGGTGTAATTTGAGATATTACCAAGAAGGGAATACCGAGGTGGGTTGGTGGATCTATTGAGGAGAGAATCAATGGATGAATTTAAAGTGATTCGAATGATTGGGTCTGATGTATTAAGGATAGAATGATGAATTTATGTTGGCGAAGATAGTGGGATTGGATTTATGAATCGTTTTCGTATTATTAGCGTGCTTGAAGAATTAAAAGAATAATGTTTGAAAAAGGACGTCGAAGGCAGATAAATATTCTGTCAGAGGTGATGAAGATGTATTAGAATTTGATGAACTATTGTTTCGACGGCTGAATGTGATGGAGAAAGTTAATGGGTAGTATATTAGCAAGGTTATGAAAGTTGTGATATTCAGTAGAGTATTGTGTTCAATTAAAATACGGAATTTATAATTGACGTTTTGGTAAGGAGCACATATTGGGTTAGTACTAAGTCGGATGGAATTCTTCTTATGAGATCAGAGATAATTAAGTATGAGGAGGGAAAGTAGTTAGAACCTTTGAAAGATTCTGAATTCAGTTTGAATTATCATCCAGGAAAGGCTAATGTTGTAGCGGATGCTCTGAGTCGGAAGACAATTCATGTGTCGGCATTGAGGGTAAAAGAAATGGAATTGATTTAACAGTTTAGAGATTTGGATATGATTTATGAGATGACACTTGAAAATGTTAGATTGAGTATGCTGAAGGTGAATAATGACTATTTGGATGTGATTAAGGAGGATCAGAGAGTTGATGTGAAATTATTGGATTTGATGCCTACAGGAGAAGACAATCCTGATAGTGATTTTAAAGTGGATAATATTGGTGTGTTGAGATTCCGGGACAAAATTTGTGTGCCGGATAATGATGAATTGAAGAAAGAAATTTTGGAAGAGAGTCATCGAAATAGCTTAAGTATTCATCGGAGAGCGACGAAAATGTATCAAGACTTGAAGGAGTTGTTTTGGTGGTTTGGTATAAAGAGAGATATAGCTCAGTTGTATATGCTTGTTTGACATGTTAGAAGTCGAAAGTAGAACATCAAAAACCGTCGGGGTTAATGCAACCGTTGGAGATTCCGGAATGGAAATGGGATAGCATTGCCATAGACTTTGTTACTAGTTTGCCGAATACGATGGGAGGATTTGATGCAATTTGGGTAGTTGTGGACCAGCTTATGAAATCCACACATTTTATACCGATCAATATGAGTTTTCCATTGTTGAAAGTAGCTTGGGGAGGAGCTGTTGGAGGAAGTGTAACCTGGGAGTTGGAAAGCAAGATGCGAGGGTCGTATCCATAATTGTTTCCATCAGGTATATTTTCGAGGACGAAAATAAATTAAGTGGGGGAGAATTGTAACACTCATTTTATTTTATTTAATAGTCGAGTATATTTTGGTTTGATTTAAATCCGTTTAGGGTACTTGCATGATATAACCTTAGTTAAGGGCATTGGAGAATATCTTATGTGTGTTATTAGTAATGAAATTGATAATAATAGCATAAGGTTACTATTATTATTATTAATATTAGGATTATTATGATTACTAGTATTATTATATAATTAGTATTATTTTCTAATAATTAAAATTAGATTTCTAAGGAGTAATGGGCTTAGTGGAGAATTATAAGGAGAAGAATAGGTTAAGTGGACTTGGTAGATATAAAAAGAGGAGAATTTTCACGTAATAACAATTAGGTTGATCAAGGCCTAAAGGTGAATGGCTGCTAGGAATATTCGGGGGAGAACCAACTCGCAGGAAGTTCCAAATGATTACAAGGTAAGGGGGAGAATCTATTTCAATATGGGTGTATTATCATGAGAGGGTAGTGGGGGTACCCTTCCCTCGTATAGATTTCATACTGTTAAATTATGTTTGGGTGATTGAGTTATAATGATATGGTTTGTATAAACATGTCGTTGTTGTTGCTGTTACAATTATCTGACTGGATGGCAGTGATTTAATTGATAAATTGTGGTTAAACATTACCGTATATTAAAATAATGGGTCTGTTAATCGATAGGAGTAAGATAGTAGTGCAGAAACTGGCGAATCAATGGAAAAAGGGACGGTCGACAATGATGAACTTGTGACGTTCGTCACAAGGGGCAGTGTGTCGATCGGCACACGTGTGCTGGGGAGGGAGGCGTGGAAACGTGACGTCCGTCATGTGGGGGTTGATATCATGTATGTATATATTAAATTTAGAATTAATGATATGTCTCACATAAGTCAGTAGGATTTTTGAAAATAGACAGTGGCATAAAACTCACACTGGAACCAGAATCGATGAGTACCTTTTTGAACATTCGATTCTTGATAGTGCATGGTATCGCCACAGCTCCAGGGTCTTTCCTCTTGGTTGGGATCTTCCTTACTGACGAGACTAAACCGCACTTCTCAGCTGCAATCTTTTGTTCTCCTTCCACTGATCTCTTCTTTGTCATTACCTCCTTCAGAAATTTCTTATACAATGGATGTGCTCCAGTGCTTCGAAGAAGGGTAAATTCACCTCTAGCTTTTTGTACAATGCAGTAAATTTCTTAAAGTCTTTTTCTTTTGAATCCTTCTTTGTCACTCTGGAAGGGAAAGGTAGTTTGATCACCGGTTCAGCTTTTTTCTTTTTTTTTTCTTCAACTGGTTTAACCGGTGGTATCATAACTTATGGCTCTTTCGGATTCTCTCTTATTTCCAAATCCACCTCTATTACCATAGAGTCATCTATCTCCTCTTTTTCCTTTTCCGATTCTAAAACCTTTTTACTCCTTGTTGTAACAGCATTAATCTTCTCTTGGTCGGAAAAATTGCAAGTGTACTATTTTTGCCTCTGTAGTAATAATAGGGGAAATTCCCCGAATGTCGATCTCAAGGACTGCGTAGGAAATTCAGATTCTTAAAGTAGAATTCAATTGAACAAAAACTAATGTTTTGGTTTTGGTGGATTAAATTCTTGCAAAGAAAAACAATTAGAAAATAAATTGATTTTTGTTATCAAATATATGAGATGCTAGGGTGAGTGGTTTATTTGGCATGCAACACTCAGAAATAAGATCTCTTCAACAAGTTCATAACATTCAGTTACCACATCCTTAGGGTATTTCCTCCTAAGTCCTTAGTGAGAAAACCTTTGGTCTTCCAACCTAAATCCTAAGTCCTTAGGAATCTAAATTGAAACCAAGCTTTTATATAATCAAGATTATGTGGTAATTATAGGGTATCCCTAGTCCTAGGTGATATCTACTATAATCAAACTATGCACAAACCCTAACAATTACAGTTCTGTATTGTTAGCCGTAGATTAATCCTTATTTGACCGATAAAGAGAATATTAAGAACATTGCATAATTTAACTGAAAATCATAAACCAATGTATTGACGAAATCACAAATTCATCGTTATTACAAAACCAAATCAGGACCACCCCCTAGCATTGGGGGGTTTAGCCTATCATAATATTCAAGAAAGACAAAGTAAAGAATTTAGACATTACAAAGATAATTGGGAACTTTGATCTTCAATGGTGTCCACCGTTGAATCTCTCCGTCTCCGAAACCCTTGATGAAGCTATCTTCTCTCCTCTGTGGTTTTCTATCGTATGATGCAAAAGTCCCAAAATAAATCTCTCAAACTCAACTAAATAGCTAGGTACAAATCTTAGCCAAATGAAATGTCCAAAGTGCCCTCAAGGTGGAGATTTAGTGAAAAAGCCCTAAAATTGGAAGTTTTCACGCTCTCAGCAGCCTTGGCCGTGCTTGGAAGCATTGGCCGTGTTGCTCTTTTATTTTTATTTTTGCTCCCAGCAGTCCTGACACGGGTCGTGCGTGGAAGCACGGGCGGCCGTGCGTGGAAGCACGGGCCGTGCTTGGAAGCACGGGCGGCCGTGTTGTCCCCTTGGTTTTTGTATGGAGAGTGTCATTCCTCTGACACGGGCCGTGCTTGGAAGCACGGGCGGCCGTGTTAGACCCCAGAACCTTGAATTTTCATCTTTCTCTTGCTTCTCCTTCCTTCATAGTTGCTTTGACACTTAAGATGACTTGTTCAAACCTGAAATTTGTACACAACTAACCAAACGGCATCAAAAGAATCTAAATAACTTAAATTAAAACATAATGCAAAGTAAACATAAAAACAATGAAACATGAAATACTTAAACAAAAGCAATAAAACATTGATCAAGGTGTTACCGAATCGACAAATTTAGATCGAATACATGACATAAATTAGGTAGAAATGGTGACTGATCACAACCCCAAACTTATCTCATTGCTTGTCCTCAAGTGATGCAAGAGACCAAACAGAGGTCACCCTGGAATTTTCTTTCCACAACACTATCGATGTTATTCGCAACTTGCATCTACCTTTCTGATAGAACCTCTGGCTTGCTGAACCGAACTTTCTACCACACTCCCACATCAGAGTACCTTTTTACCTGCAAGCTTTTTCACACTTCTCACCAAATCTCTCAGGGTTAAAGTGTTTTGCACTCACGAAATAAAGGTATGCAATATCACTTCTTAGTTTTGAATAAAATCTACCTTCACTACACTAACAAAGTTCACACACTTTTCGAGGTCTCTTGGGTTGTAATGGGGTTTAGGTACGGTGGGATACACAAGGAAATGGATAAATAATTGGTTTTGGGTTCGGCATTCATGTTGTGTTTCTCGTAATTGTGCTCAACTTGTTACACTGGGAATTTATTCGACTTAAACTCTTTTGCTTCACTCAATTCTTCTGTGAGTGCTTAATGTAACCGAGTCTTTCATTCGGGCAAGTTTTCTCTTTTTTTTTTCGGGACATACATTCATATGTCTCAAAAATTTTATTTTCATTTTTTTTTATTTTTACACTTGCCCTCTTCTTTGATGATTACTACCCCAAACTTAGATTTTAGCACAACTTTGAAAACCACAACATTTATGCCGAGCAAGGGTTGGAAGTGTTTGGCCACGGGTTAACAGATATGGTTATAACAAACAAAAGGATATGGCTCAACTGGGGTAACAACGGATAAACATATAATTTAGGATGGCTAGAAAGGCTCAGGTGAAAAAACAAACAAATGCCTCAGTGTGTGTCCTCATCTTATGCTATGTAAGTAGAACATATGCAAAATCAGAATGATAAAGTCATACCTGAATGAACACTCATGATGATCATCTGTTGTGTTTGGCTTTTTATAACCTCACCATGTTGGGTAAGCTTACAGGTTCCAAAGCACTCCTCGTGTCATGTGGCTTCTTTCCGGCGCAGGTACACCATACAATCCTCTTTGTCCAGTATCACCAAGTTGCGTCCAACAGTTACTTTTCTTTCGGCTGCATCAACTTCCAGGGTGCCTCGGGGGGATAGGTTCAGGTTGCACCTTTCATCCACTAACTACCATTCATCATTCATTCGGCATCCATAAATTGATCTATAACACAATGTCAACATAGCACACAAACAAAAACAAAAATGGAAAACAACTAAAAGCAAATGTAAAGAACCCCTCCCACACTTGACCTAAACATTGTCCTCAATGTTTTAGAGCAAGCCTTGGAGAGGTTGCTTATAGAGGGTATTGCACTCCAATGATCACTTCCAAGCTTTCACTAGAGATGCCCTCTTTTATTTCTTGAAAATAAAACAGATAAACCGAGAAATTAATTATTAAAACCGTGGGTTGCCTCCCACGAAGCGCTCCGTTTAACATCGCATGGCTCGACGGTCCATTACCCTTTATTATGGAGGGTATTTCCTTTTCCAAACCTTGTTGCTTGTTACCTTCTCAACCAATAACTCATGAAGGTGAAAAGCATGGACCACTTTTCTCTTCAACTCACTTCCCGCATTGTTCTTGACTTCCTTAGCCTTCTTAGGATTTTTGATAGCCACATAAGTTGGTTCCACCCGAGCGGCTATGCTTGAAACTTTTTCTTGGAGCTGTTCAGGCCTTTTTATCTTTTTTCTCACTTTCCGCCATATCCACAGAAGTGTGACCATTTACACCCGTCCTATGTTTCTTAACTCCTAACATCTTCAAGGTTACTTCTTCATCAAATGATTTCAGCGTTAGTGTCCCTTTTTCAAAGTCAAAGTTGCAGCGACCTGTCAACAAAAAGGGTCTCCCAAGAAGGGTAGGTGTTTCTTTGTCTTTCGGAATGTCCATGATGTGGAAGTGAACAGGGAATACAAATTTATCAACCTCTACTAGTACATCTTCGGCTACCCCATAAGATTTCTTGGTGGTGTGATCAGCGAACCTTAACTTTTTCTTACTTTCCGTAACCTCTCCCAATTCAAGCTTTTTGAAAATAGACAGTGGCATTAAACTCACACTGGAACCAGAATCGATGAGTACCTTTTTGAACATTCGATTCTTGATAGTGCATGGTATCGCCACAGCTCCAGGGTCTTTCCTCTTGGTTGGGATCTTCCTTACTGACGAGACTAAACCGCACCTCTCAGCTGCAATCTTTTGTTTTCCTTCCACTGATCTCTTTTTTGTCATTACCTCCTTCAGAAATTTCTTATACAATGGCATGTGCTCCAGTGCTTCGAAGAAGGGTAAATTCACCTCTAGCTTTTTGTACAATGCAGTAAATTTCTTAAAGTCTTTTTCTTTTGAATCCTTCTTTGTCACTCTGGAAGGGAAAGGTAGTTTGATCACCGGTTCAACTTTTTTCTTTTTTTTCTTCAACTGGTTTAACCGGTGGTATCATAACTTATGGCTCTTTCGGATTCTCTCTTATTTCCAAATCTACCTCTATTACCATAAGGTCATCTATCTCCTCTTTTTCTTTTTCCGATTCTAAAACCTTTTTACTCCTTGTTGTAACAACATTAATCTTCTCTTGGTCGGAAAAATAGCAAGTGTACTATTTTTGCCTCTGTAGTAATAATAGGGGAAATTCCCCGAATGCCGATCTCAAGGACTGCGTAGGAAATTAAGATTCTTAAAGTAGAATTCAATTGAACAAAAACTAATGTTTTGGTTTTGGTGGATTAAATTCTTGCAAAGAAAAATAATTAGAAAATAAATTGATTTTTGTTATCAAATATATGAGATGCTAGCGTGAGTGGTTGATTTGGCATGTAACACTCAGAATTAAGATCTCTTCAACAAGTTCATAACATTCAGTTACCACATCCTTAGGGTGTTTCCTCCTAAGTCCTTAGTGAGAAAACCTTTGGTCTTCCAACCTAAATCCTAAGTCCTTAGGAACCTAAATTGAAACCAAGCTTTTATATAATCAAGATTATGTGGTAATTATAGGGTATCCCTAGTTCTAGGTGATATCTACTATAATCAAACTATGCACAAACCCTAACAATTACAGTCCTATATTGTTAGCCGTAGATTAATCCTTATTTGACCGATAAAGAGAATATTAAGAACATTGCATAGTTTAACTGAAAATCATAAACCAATGTATTGACGAAATCACAAATTCATCATTATTACAAAACCAAATCAGGACCACCCCCTAGCATTGGGGGGTTTAGCCTATCATAATATTCAAGAAAGACAAAGTAAAGAATTTAGACATTACGAAGATAATTGGGAACTTTGATCTTCAATGGTGTCCACCGTTGAATCTCTCCGTCTCCGAAACCCTTGATGAAGCTATCTTCTCTCCTCTGTGGTTTTCTATCGTATGATGCAAAAGTCCCAAAATAAATCTCTCAAACTCAACTAAATAGCTAGGTACAAATCTTAGCCAAATGAAATGTCCAAAGTGCCCTCAAGGTGGAGATTTAGTGAAAAAGCCCTAAAATTGGAACATGTTGCTCTTTTATTTTTATTTTTGCTCCCAGCAGTCCTGACACGGGCCGTGCGTGGAAGCACGGGCGGCCGTGCGTGGAAGCACGAGCCGTGCGTGGAAGCACGGGCGGCCGTGTTGTCCCCCTGGTTTTTGTATGGAGAGTGTCATTCCTCTGACACGGGCCGTGCTTGGAAGCACGGTTGGCCGTGTTAGACCCCAGAACCTTGAATTTTCATCTTTCTCTTGCTTCTCCTTCCTTCGTAGTTGCTTTGACACTTAAGATGACTTGTTCAAACCTGAAATTTGTACACAACTAACCAAACGGCATCAAAAGAATCTAAATAACTTAAATTAAAACATAATGCAAAGTAAACATAAAAACAATGAAACATGAAATACTTAAACAAAAGCAATAAATCATTGATCAAGGTGTTACCGAATCGACAAATTTAGACCGAATACATGACAGAAATTAGGTAGAAATGGTGACTGATCACAACCCCAAACTTATCTCATTGCTTGTCCTCAAGTGATGCAAGAGACCAAACAGAGTTCACCCTGGATTTTTCTTTCCACAACACTATCGATGTTATTCGCAACTTGCGTCTACCTTTCTGATAGAACCTCTGGCTTGCCGAACCGAACTTTCTACCACACTCCCACATCAGAGTACCTTTTTACCTGCAAGCTTTTTCACACTTCTCACCAAATCTCTCAGGGTTAAAGTGTTTTGCACTCACGAAATAAAGGTATGCAATATCACTTCTTAATTTTGAATAAAATCTACCTTCACTACACTAACAAAGTTCACACACTTTTCGAGGTCTTTTGGGTTGTAATGGGGTTTAGGTACGGTGGGATACACAAGGAAATGGATAAACAATTGGTTTTGGGTTCGGCATTCATGTTGTGTTTCTCGTAATTGTGCTCAACTTGTTACACTGGGAATTTATTCGACTTAAACTCTTTTGCTTCACTCAATTCTTCTGTGAGTGCTTAATGTAACCGAGTCTTTCATTCGGGCAAGTTTTCTCTTTTTTTTTTCGGGACATACATTCATATGTCTCAAAATTTTTATTTTCATTTTTTTTATTTTTACACTTGCCCTCTTCTTTGATGATTACTACCCCAAACTTAGATTTTAGCACAACTCTGAAAACCACAACATTTATGTCGAGCAAGGGTTGGAAGTGTTTGGCCACGGGTTAACAGATATGGTTATAACAAACAAAAGGATATGGCTCAACTGGGGTAACAACGGATAAACATATAATTTAGGATGGCTAGAAAGGCTCGGGTGAAAAAAACAAACAAATGCCTCAGTGTGTGTCCTCATATTATGCTATGTCAGTAGAACATACGCAAAATTAGAATGATAAAGTCATACCTGAATGAACTCTCATGATGATCATCTGTTGTGTTTGGCTTTTTATAACCTCACCATGTTGGGTAAGCTTACAGGTTCCAAAGCACTCCTCGTGTCATGTGGCTTCTTTTCGGCGAAGGTACACCATACAATCCTCTTTGTCCAGTATCACCAAGTTGCGTCCAACAGTTACTTTTCTTTCGGCTGCATCAACTTCCAGGGTGCCTCGGGGGGATAGGTTCAAGTTGCACCTTTCATCCACTAACTACCATTCATCATTCATTCGGCATCCATAAATTGATCTATAACACAATGTCAACACAGCACACAAACAAAAACAAAAATGGAAAACAACTAAAAGCAAATGTAAAGAACCCCTCCCACACTTGAACTAAACATTGTCCTCAATGTTTTAGAGCAAGCCTTGGAGAGGTTGCTTATAGAGGGTATTGCACTCCAATGATCACTTCCAAGCTTTCACTAGAGATGCCCTCTTTTATTTCCTGAAAATAAAACAGATAAACCGAGAAATTAATTATTAAAACCGTGGGTTGCCTCCCACGAAGCGCTCCGTTTAACATCGCATGGCTCGACGGTCCATTACCCTTTATTATGGAGGGTATTTCCTTTTCCAAACCTTGTTGCTTGTTACCTTCTCAACCAATAACTCATGAAGGTGAAAAGCATGGACCACTTTTCTCTTCAACTCACTTCCCGCATTGTTCTTGACTTCCTTAGCCTTCTTAGGATTTTTGATAGCCACATAAGTTGGTTCCACCCGAGCGGCTATGCTTGAAACTTTTTCTTGGAGCTGTTCAGGCCTTTTTATCTTTTTTCTCACTTTCCGCCATATCCACAGAAGTGTGATCATTTACACCCGTCCTATGTTTCTTAACTCCTAACATCTTCAAGGTTACTTCTTCATCAAATGATTTCAGCGTTAGTGTCCCTTTTTCAATGTCAAAGTTGCAGCGACCTGTCAACAAAAAGGGTCTCCCAAGAAGGATAGGTGTTTCTTTGTCTTTCGGAATGTCCATGATGTGGAAGTGAACAGGGAATACAAATTTGTCAACCTCTACTAGTACATCTTCGGCTACCCCATAAGATTTCTTGGTGGTGTGATCAACGAACCTTATCTTTTTCTTACTTTCCGTAACCTCTCCCGATTCAAGCTTTTTGAAAATAGACAGTGGCATTAAACTCACACTGGAACCAGAATCGATGAGTACCTTTTTGAACATTCGATTCTTGTTAGTGCATGGTATTGCCACAGCTCCAGGGTCTTTCCTCTTGGTTGGGATCTTCCTTACTGACGAGACTAAACCGCACTTCTCAGCTGCAATCTTTTGTTTTCCTTCCACTGATCTCTTCTTTGTCATTACCTCCTTCAGAAATTTCTTATACAATGGCATGTGCTCCAGTGCTTCGAAGAAGGGTAAATT
Organism: Vicia villosa; assembly: GCF_029867415.1. NCBI lineage: Eukaryota > Viridiplantae > Streptophyta > Magnoliopsida > Fabales > Fabaceae > Vicia > Vicia villosa. Next base: position 80,695,924 of record NC_081181.1, on the reverse strand, counting down.
CACCTCTAGCTTTTTGTACAATGCAGTAAATTTCTTAAAGTCTTTTTCTTTTGAATCCTTCTTTGTCACTCTGGAAGGGAAGGGTAGTTTGATCACCGGTTCAACTTTTTTCTGTTTTTTTCTTCAACTGGTTTAACCGGTGGTATCATAACTTATGGCTCTTTCGGATTCTCTCTTATTTCCAAATCCACCTCTATTATTATAGGGTCATCTATCTCCTCTTTTTCTTTTTCCGATTCTAAAACCTTTTTACTCCTTGTTGTAACAGCATTAATCTTCTCTTGGTCGGAAAAATAGCAAGTGTACTATTTTTGCCTCTGTAGTAATAATAGGGGAAATTCCCCGAATGTCGATCTCAAGGACTGCGTAGGAAATTCAGATTCTTAAAGTAGAATTCAATTGAACAAAAACTAATGTTTTGGTTTTGGTGGATTAAATTCTTGCAAAGAAAAATAATTAGATAATAAATTGATTTTTGTTATCAAATATATGAGATGCTAGCGTGAGTGGTTGATTTGGCATGTAACACTCAGAATTAAGATCTCTTCAACAAGTTCATAACATTCAGTTACCACATCCTTAGGGTGTTTCCTCCTAAGTCCTTAGTGAGAAAACCTTTGGTCTTCCAACCTAAATCCTAAGTCCTTAGGAACCTAAATTGAAACCAAGCTTTTATATAATCAAGATTATGTGGTAATTATAGGGTATCCCTAGTTCTAGGTGATATCTACTATAATCAAACTATGCACAAACCCTAACAATTACAGTCCTATATTGTTAGCCGTAGATTAATCCTTATTTGACCGATAAAGAGAATATTAAGAACATTGCATAGTTTAACTGAAAATCATAAACCAATGTATTGACGAAATCACAAATTCATCATTATTACAAAACCAAATCAGGACCACCCCCTAGCATTGGGGGGTTTAGCCTATCATAATATTCAAGAAAGACAAAGTAAAGAATTTAGACATTACGAAGATAATTGGGAACTTTGATCTTCAATGGTGTCCACCGTTGAATCTCTCCGTCTCCGAAACCCTTGATGAAGCTATCTTCTCTCCTCTGTGGTTTTCTATCGTATGATGCAAAAGTCCCAAAATAAATCTCTCAAACTCAACTAAATAGCTAGGTACAAATCTTAGCCAAATGAAATGTCCAAAGTGCCCTCAAGGTGGAGATTTAGTGAAAAAGCCCTAAAATTGGAACATGTTGCTCTTTTATTTTTATTTTTGCTCCCAGCAGTCCTGACACGGGCCGTGCGTGGAAGCACGGGCGGCCGTGCGTGGAAGCACGAGCCGTGCGTGGAAGCACGGGCGGCCGTGTTGTCCCCCTGGTTTTTGTATGGAGAGTGTCATTCCTCTGACACGGGCCGTGCTTGGAAGCACGGTTGGCCGTGTTAGACCCCAGAACCTTGAATTTTCATCTTTCTCTTGCTTCTCCTTCCTTCGTAGTTGCTTTGACACTTAAGATGACTTGTTCAAACCTGAAATTTGTACACAACTAACCAAACGGCATCAAAAGAATCTAAATAACTTAAATTAAAACATAATGCAAAGTAAACATAAAAACAATGAAACATGAAATACTTAAACAAAAGCAATAAATCATTGATCAAGGTGTTACCGAATCGACAAATTTAGACCGAATACATGACAGAAATTAGGTAGAAATGGTGACTGATCACAACCCCAAACTTATCTCATTGCTTGTCCTCAAGTGATGCAAGAGACCAAACAGAGTTCACCCTGGATTTTTCTTTCCACAACACTATCGATGTTATTCGCAACTTGCGTCTACCTTTCTGATAGAACCTCTGGCTTGCCGAACCGAACTTTCTACCACACTCCCACATCAGAGTACCTTTTTACCTGCAAGCTTTTTCACACTTCTCACCAAATCTCTCAGGGTTAAAGTGTTTTGCACTCACGAAATAAAGGTATGCAATATCACTTCTTAATTTTGAATAAAATCTACCTTCACTACACTAACAAAGTTCACACACTTTTCGAGGTCTTTTGGGTTGTAATGGGGTTTAGGTACGGTGGGATACACAAGGAAATGGATAAACAATTGGTTTTGGGTTCGGCATTCATGTTGTGTTTCTCGTAATTGTGCTCAACTTGTTACACTGGGAATTTATTCGACTTAAACTCTTTTGCTTCACTCAATTCTTCTGTGAGTGCTTAATGTAACCGAGTCTTTCATTCGGGCAAGTTTTCTCTTTTTTTTTTCGGGACATACATTCATATGTCTCAAAATTTTTATTTTCATTTTTTTTATTTTTACACTTGCCCTCTTCTTTGATGATTACTACCCCAAACTTAGATTTTAGCACAACTCTGAAAACCACAACATTTATGTCGAGCAAGGGTTGGAAGTGTTTGGCCACGGGTTAACAGATATGGTTATAACAAACAAAAGGATATGGCTCAACTGGGGTAACAACGGATAAACATATAATTTAGGATGGCTAGAAAGGCTCGGGTGAAAAAAACAAACAAATGCCTCAGTGTGTGTCCTCATATTATGCTATGTCAGTAGAACATACGCAAAATTAGAATGATAAAGTCATACCTGAATGAACTCTCATGATGATCATCTGTTGTGTTTGGCTTTTTATAACCTCACCATGTTGGGTAAGCTTACAGGTTCCAAAGCACTCCTCGTGTCATGTGGCTTCTTTTCGGCGAAGGTACACCATACAATCCTCTTTGTCCAGTATCACCAAGTTGCGTCCAACAGTTACTTTTCTTTCGGCTGCATCAACTTCCAGGGTGCCTCGGGGGGATAGGTTCAAGTTGCACCTTTCATCCACTAACTACCATTCATCATTCATTCGGCATCCATAAATTGATCTATAACACAATGTCAACACAGCACACAAACAAAAACAAAAATGGAAAACAACTAAAAGCAAATGTAAAGAACCCCTCCCACACTTGAACTAAACATTGTCCTCAATGTTTTAGAGCAAGCCTTGGAGAGGTTGCTTATAGAGGGTATTGCACTCCAATGATCACTTCCAAGCTTTCACTAGAGATGCCCTCTTTTATTTCCTGAAAATAAAACAGATAAACCGAGAAATTAATTATTAAAACCGTGGGTTGCCTCCCACGAAGCGCTCCGTTTAACATCGCATGGCTCGACGGTCCATTACCCTTTATTATGGAGGGTATTTCCTTTTCCAAACCTTGTTGCTTGTTACCTTCTCAACCAATAACTCATGAAGGTGAAAAGCATGGACCACTTTTCTCTTCAACTCACTTCCCGCATTGTTCTTGACTTCCTTAGCCTTCTTAGGATTTTTGATAGCCACATAAGTTGGTTCCACCCGAGCGGCTATGCTTGAAACTTTTTCTTGGAGCTGTTCAGGCCTTTTTATCTTTTTTCTCACTTTCCGCCATATCCACAGAAGTGTGATCATTTACACCCGTCCTATGTTTCTTAACTCCTAACATCTTCAAGGTTACTTCTTCATCAAATGATTTCAGCGTTAGTGTCCCTTTTTCAATGTCAAAGTTGCAGCGACCTGTCAACAAAAAGGGTCTCCCAAGAAGGATAGGTGTTTCTTTGTCTTTCGGAATGTCCATGATGTGGAAGTGAACAGGGAATACAAATTTGTCAACCTCTACTAGTACATCTTCGGCTACCCCATAAGATTTCTTGGTGGTGTGATCAACGAACCTTATCTTTTTCTTACTTTCCGTAACCTCTCCCGATTCAAGCTTTTTGAAAATAGACAGTGGCATTAAACTCACACTGGAACCAGAATCGATGAGTACCTTTTTGAACATTCGATTCTTGTTAGTGCATGGTATTGCCACAGCTCCAGGGTCTTTCCTCTTGGTTGGGATCTTCCTTACTGACGAGACTAAACCGCACTTCTCAGCTGCAATCTTTTGTTTTCCTTCCACTGATCTCTTCTTTGTCATTACCTCCTTCAGAAATTTCTTATACAATGGCATGTGCTCCAGTGCTTCGAAGAAGGGTAAATTCACCTCTAGCTTTTTGTACAATGCAGTAAATTTCTTAAAGTCTTTTTCTTTTGAATCCTTCTTTGTCACTCTGGAAGGGAAGGGTAGTTTGATCACCGGTTCAACTTTTTTCTGTTTTTTTCTTCAACTGGTTTAACCGGTGGTATCATAACTTATGGCTCTTTCGGATTCTCTCTTATTTCCAAATCCACCTCTATTATTATAGGGTCATCTATCTCCTCTTTTTCTTTTTCCGATTCTAAAACCTTTTTACTCCTTGTTGTAACAGCATTAATCTTCTCTTGGTCGGAAAAATAGCAAGTGTACTATTTTTGCCTCTGTAGTAATAATAGGGGAAATTCCCCGAATGTCGATCTCAAGGACTGCGTAGGAAATTCAGATTCTTAAAGTAGAATTCAATTGAACAAAAACTAATGTTTTGGTTTTGGTGGATTAAATTCTTGCAAAGAAAAATAATTAGATAATAAATTGATTTTTGTTATCAAATATATGAGATGCTAGCGTGAGTGGTTGATTTGGCATGCAACACTCAGAATTAAGATCTCTTCAACAAGTTCATAACATTCAGTTACCACATCCTTAGGGTGTTTCCTCCTAAGTCCTTAGTGAGAAAACCTTTGGTCTTCCAACCTAAATCCTAAGTCCTTAGGAACCTAAATTGAAACCAAGCTTTTATATAATCAAGATTATGTGATAATTATAGGGTATCCCTAGTTCTAGGTGATATCTACTATAGTCAAACTATGCACAAACCCTAACAATTACAGTCCTGTATTGTTAGCCGTAGATTAATCCTTGTTTGACCGATAAAGAGAATATTAAGAACATTGCATAGTTTAACTGAAAATCATAAACCAATGTATTGACGAAATCACAAATTCATCATTATTACAAAACCAAATCAGGACCACCCCCTAGCATTGAGGGGTTTAGCCTATCATAATATTCAAGAAAGACAAAGTAAAGAATTTAGACATTACAAAGATAATTGGGAACTTTGATCTTCAATGGTGTCCACCGTTGAATCTCTCAGTCTCCGAAACCCTTGATGAAGCTATCTTCTCTCCTCTGTGGTTTTCTATCGTATGATGCAAAAGTCCCAAAATAAATCTCTCAAACTCAACTAAATAGCTAGGTACAAATCTTAGCCAAATGAAATGTCCAAAGTGCCCTCAAGGTGGAGATTTAGTGAAAAAGCCCTCAAATTGGAACGTGTTGCTCTTTTATTTTTATTTTTGCTCCCAGCAGTCCTGACACGGGCCGTGCGTGGAAGCACGGGCGGCCGTGCGTGGAAGCACGGGCGGCCGTGTTGTCCCCCTGGTTTTTGTATGGAGAGTGTCATTCCTCTGACACGGGTCGTGCTTGGAAGCACGGGCGGCCGTGTTAGACCCCAGAACCTTGAATTTTCATCTTTCTCTTGCTTCTCCTTCCTTCATAGTTGCTTTGACACTTAAGATGACTTGTTCAAACCAGAAATTTGTACACAACTAACCAAACGGCATCAAAAGAATCTAAATAACTTAAATTAAAACATAATGCAAAGTAAACATAAAAACAATGAAACATGAAATACTTAAACAAAAGCAATAAAACATTGATCAAGGTGTTACCGAATCGACAAATTTAGACCGAATACATGACAGAAATTAGGTAGAAATGGTGACTGATCACAACCCCAAACTTATCTCATTGCTTGTCCTCAAGTGATGCAAGAGACCAAACAGAGGTCACCCAGGATTTTTCTTTCCACAACACTATCGATGTTATTTGCAACTTGCGTCTACCTTTCTGATAGAACCTCTGGCTTGCCGAACCGAACTTTCTACCACACTCCCACATCAGAGTACCTTTTTACCTGCAAGCTTTTTCACACTTCTCACCAAGTCTCTCAGGGTTAAAGTGTTTTGTACTCACGAAATAAAGGTATGCAATATCACTTCTTAATTTTGAATAAAATCTACCTTCACTACACTAACAAAGTTCACACACTTTTTGAGGTCTTTTGGGTTGTAATGGGGTTTAGGTACGGTGGGATACACAAGGAAATGGATAAACAATTGGTTTTGGGTTCGGCATTCATGTTGTGTTTCTTGTAATTGTGCTCAACTTGTTACACTGGGAATTTATTCGACTTAAACTCTTTTGCTTCACTCAATTCTTCTGTGAGTGCTTAATGTAACCGAGTCTTTCATTCGGGCAAGTTTTCTCTTTTTTTTTTGGGACATACATTCATATGTCTCAAAAATTTTATTTTCATTTTTTTTATTTTTACACTTGCCCTCTTCTTTGATGATTACTACCCCAAACTTAGATTTTAGCACAACTCTGAAAACCACAACATTTATGTCGAGCAAGGGTTGGAAGTGTTTGGCCACGGGTTAACAGATATGGTTATAACAAACAAAAGGATATGGCTCAACTGGGGTAACAACGGATAAACATATAATTTAGGATGGCTAGAAAGGCTCAGGTGAAAAAAACAAACAAATGCCTCAGTGTGTGTCCTCATATTATGCTATGTCAGTAGAACATACGCAAAATTAGAATGATAAAGTCATACCTGAATGAACTCTCATGATGATCATCTGTTGTGTTTGGCTTTTTATAACCTCACCATGTTGGGTAAGCTTACAGGTTCCAAAGCACTCCTCGTGTCATGTGGCTTCTTTTCGGCGCAGGTACACCGTACAATCCTCTTTGTCCAGTATCACCAAGTTGCGTCCAACAGTTACTTTTCTTTCGGCTGCATCAACTTCCAGGGTGCCTCGGGGGGATAGGTTCAAGTTGCACCTTTCATCCACTAACTACCATTCATCATTCATTCGGCATCCATAAATTGATCTATAACACAATGTCAACACAACATACAAACAAAAACAAAAATGGAAAACAACTAAAAGCAAATGTAAAGAACCCCTCCCACACTTGAACTAAACATTGTCCTCAATGTTTTAGAGCAAGCCTTGGAGAGGTTGCTTACAGAGGGTATTGCACTCCAATGATCACTTCCAAGCTTTCACTAGAGATGCCCTCTTTTAATTCCTAAAAATAAAACAGATAAACAGAGAAATTAATTATTAAAACCGTGGGTTGCCTCCCACGAAGCGCTCCATTTAATATCGCATGGCTCGACGGTCCATTACCCTTTATTATGGAGGGTATTTCCTTTTCCAAACCTTGTTGCTTGTTACCTTCTCAACCAAGAACTCATGAAGGTGAAAATCATGGACCACTTTTCTCTTCAACTCACTTCCCGCATTGTTCTTGACTTCCTTAGCCTTCTTAGGATTTTTGATAGCCACATAAGTTGGTTCCACCCGAGCGGCTATGCTTGAAACTTTTTCTTGGAGCTGTTCAGGCCTTTTTATCTTTCTTCTCACTTTCCGCCATATCCACAGAAGTGTTATCATTTACACCCGTCCTATGTTTCTTAACTCCTAACATCTTCAAGGTTACTTCTTCATCAAATGATTTCAGCGTTAGTGTCCCTTTTTCAATGTCAAAGTTGCAGCGACCTGTCAACAAAAAGGGTCTCCCAAGAAGGATAGGTGTTTCTTTGTCTTCCGGAATGTCTATGATGTGGAAGTCAACAGGGAATACAAATTTGTCAACCTCTACTAGTACATCTTCGGCTACCCCATAAGATTTCTTGGTGGTGTGATCAGCGAACCTTAACTTTTTCTTACTTTCCGTAACCTCTCCCAATTCAAGCTTTTTGAAAATAGACAGTGGCATTAAACTCACACTGGAACCAGAATCGATGAGTACCTTTTTGAACATTCGATTCTTGATAGTGCATGGTATCGCCACAGCTCCAGGGTCTCTCCTCTTGGTTGGGATCTTCCTTACTGACGAGACTAAACCGCACTTCTCAGCTGCAATCTTTTGTTCTCCTTCCACTGATCTCTTCTTTGTCATTACCTCCTTCAGAAATTTCTTATATAATGGCATGTGCTCCAGTGCTTCGAAGAAGGGTTAATTCACCTCTAGCTTTTTGAACAATGTAGTAAATTTCTCAAAGTCTTTTTCTTTTGAATCCTTCTTTGTCACTCTGGAATGGAAAGGTAGTTTGATCACCGGTTCAGCTTTTTTCTTATTTTTTTCTTCAACTGGTTTAACCGGTGGTATCATAACTTATGGCTCTTTCGGATTCTCTCTTATTTCCAAATCCACCTATATTACCATAGGGTCATCTATCTCCTCTTTTTCTTTTTCCGATTCTAAAACCTTTTTACTCCTTGTTGTAACAGCATTAATCTTCTCTTAGTCGGAAAAATAGCAAGTGTACTATTTTTGCCTCTGTAGTAATAATAGGGGAAATTCCCCGAATGTCGATCTCAATGACTGCGTAGGAAATTCAGATTCTTAAAGTAGAATTCAATTGAACAAAAACTAATGTTTTGGTTTTGGTGGATTAAATTCTTGCAAAGAAAAATAATTAGAAAATAAATTGATTTTTTGTTATCAAATATATGAGATGCTCGGGTGAGTGGTTGATTTGGCATACAACACTCAGAATTAAGATCTCTTCAACAAGTTCATAACATTCAGTTACCACATCCTTAGGGTGTTTCCTCCTAAGTCCTTAGTGAGAAAACCTTTGGTCTTCCAACCTAAATCCTAAGTCCTTAGGAACCTAAATTGAAACCAAGCTTTTATATAATCAAGATTATGTGGTAATTATAGGGTATCCCTAGTCCTAGGTGATATATACTATAATCAAACTATGCATAAACCCTAACAATTACAGTCACTATGCCAAATTTGTCTTTTAGCAGCACCCCTACTAAGGCGCTTTTTGGAGAAAGCGCTGGCATAGGTTTCGCTAAAAACAAAATAAAAAAACACGCAAAAAAGCGCTCTTAAAGGGGGGGGTACGAAAGAGCTTTCTAAAAGCGCTCTTATAGGGGGGTACGAAAGCGCTTTCAAAAAGCGCTCTTATAGGTGGCTTATGAAAGCGCTTTCAGAAGCGCTCTTAAAGGGGGGGGGGTACGAAAGCGCTTTTACCCTAAAAAGCGCTGGTAAAGGCAGGGCTACCAGAGCGCTTTCTAAAAGCGCTTTCATAGTTGTTTCGTCAATTAAAATTTTTAAAATCCAAATAATAGATGTTTCATAATCCCTAATTTTCTTTCACTGCCATTGCTGCCCAGAACGAAGAAACACTGCCATCTACGAAGAACTCCATAGAAACTCCATAGAAACGCTGCCATCTATTAAGAGAAGACGAAGACGAAGCTAGAACGAATACGAATTCGAGAAGACCGTATCTCATCCTCAAAACCACCCAGAAAAACAAATATGAAGAGAAGACGAAGCTAGAACGAAGAACAACACTTGCCCAAAAAACAAAGACGAAGGTACACGATTTATTGGTTATTCGCGATATCGCCAATATGTTTTCTTGTGATTTTGTAGTTTTCTCTAGGAATGTGTAACTGTAAAGAATTTGGTTGTGTATTATATTAGGTGTTCTCTTCTGCTAGCTTCTATGTTGTAACTGGGCATTGGATAATGGCACTGTTTTTGACATTTGAAAGATGAATGCAATCGTTTTCTATGCTAATACTCACATTAGCATAGTTATGTGTCGGGTTTGAGTATAACTATTGGTGGTTCTTTTTGCTAAGTGTTTGATAATCCATATATTGTATTAGATTGGGTTTGAATGATATTGTGCTTCTCTTTGAGTTTTGGTTTTGGTTCATGTTCATGGCTGCCCGAGTTCGTTGTGTAAGACATGTTTGAAGTGAACTTAAGTATGCGTTAATAGGTTGGTGTAGTGGCTTCCCGGTTTCTAAGTTAATTGATTCAAAGGTGGTTGGAATTGATCTCATGTTTTGAAATGGAATTAAGTCATATTTTGTATTGATATTATTTGATTTTGATTCTAAAGACATCGTTGAGCTTTGATATTTGAATATGCATGATTTTGGTTGATCGATAGATCTTTTGGCTATGGTTGAGTTTACTTTCTTTCATCTTGAACTTGTTTGAAGTGAATTTTGAGAGCCAATTTATACGTATATCATGGCTGTCCGGGATGTTGTTTTAGGGATTTAGAACTTGTTTTGAACCCAATTTCTCATGGTACAATGTGACTTCTTGCATCTTGTTTCATTTTTGGTTTGAAAATTGTGTTAGTTTGTGAGTTTACTTGAATTTGAATGCATTTGACATAATGATACAATGCTGATTTTTTTAAGCTATGGATTATGACCTAATTTTTATACTCTTCAATTAAGTTTTTTATTTTATATTTTTTAGGAATATCTTTGCTAGATAGGGGTTACTTGTGAAGAGTGAAAGTTTGATCTCATTCAAGAATCTTACATTGTGTGGGTCTAGAAGTTGCTTACTACTATACAGGTAATTAATTGTTCTCTCTCGCCAAAGTAATATGTTGCGTTTTATTGCTTCTGATTCATTCCGCGTATCCTTTGCGTTTTGACAGAAACGCATTATACCGTTCTGTTCCTTAATAATTAGTTGTTTTTGTTTAGCTTAATTAATTAAGACATGAGTGTAATACTCATTATTCCGACATGTGGAATATTCTCTGATTTTTAAGTGATGAATTTACTAACTTTGTAACTTTTAGGTTATATTAAGTAATACTCATTATTCCGACATGTGGAATATTCTTGATGTCAATTTCGTTAATCGTTAAGTGATGAACTTACTAACTTTGTGAATTGAATTCGCCATAGGGGTTACTTGTGAAGAGTGAAAGTTTGACCGTTTTTGTTTAGCTTAATTAAGACATGGATAAGACATGGATGAATTCAAACCGATTGTCGAAAGAGTACGAGAAAGGGGTATGGGAATTCGTTGAGTTTGCGGTTGTGCACTCCGAAGACCCGCTTCGAATGCCGTGTCCTTGCCTGGGTTGCTGTTATGGGGGTAAGGTTGACGGGAATAAGTTGGCATCCCATTTACTACGGTTTGGAATTGATAGAAGTTATACATGTTGGACAATGCATGGTGAGAAAAGTAACGGGAATGCTGAGTCGAGGTGTAATAGGAAGTATGCTTCAAACGACGATTGCACAGACACATACGATTGCGATCGAGTCGAAGAGATTGCAGAAGCGCTTGAAGAAGATCTTGAGGATTGTCCCAAAATGTTTGAGAGGTTGGTAAGCGATGCAGAGAAACCGTTGTATGATGGTTGTTCAAAATTCACAAGATTGTCTGCGGTGTTAAAGTTGTACAACTTAAAGGCGGACAATGGATGGTCGGATAAAAGTTTCACAGAGTTATTAGCCCTTATGAAAGATATGCTACCAAAGGATAATGTTCTTCCCAATCGAACGTATGAAGCCAAAAAGATGTTGTCCTCTATTGGCATGAGCTATGATAAGATACATGCATGTCCAAATGATTGCGTTTTGTTTCAAAACGAGTATGCAGCGTTGAATGAGTGTCCTAAATGTGGTGCCCCTCGATATAAGAAAAAGTTGTCTCCTGCTAAAGTCTTATGGTATTTTCCCATAATTCTGAGATTTAGACGCATGTATCGTAGTGAGACTGATTCAAGACACTTGACTTGGCATGCAGATGAAAGAATTATTGATGGAAAGTTGCGACATCCGACAGACTCACCACAATGGATGAAAGTTGATACTGATTATCCTGAATTTGGAAAAGAAGCAAGAAACCTTCGGTTGTCATTGTCTACTGATGGAATGAACCCGCATGGTATTCAAAGTATCTCGCATAGCACATGGCCTGTGATTCTTATGATTTATAACCTACCTCCGTGGCTATGTATGAAGCGTAAGTACATGATGTTATCTATGCTAATTTCTGGGCCTAAACAACCAGTGAATGACATACACGTATACTTGGCACCCTTAATCGAAGATTTAAAGTTTTTGTGGGAGAACGGTGTGGAGGTTTACGATGGGTATAGGAAGGAAAGTTTCAACTTGAGGGCGATGTTGTTTGGAACAATTAATGATTTTCCAGCATACGGAAATCTATCCGGGTACAGCAATAAAGGTCAAAAGGCGTGTCCTGTTTGTGAAGATGAAACCGATACGACACGATTGGAGCTTTGTCAGAAGAATGTCTTTCTCGGCCATCGTAGATTCTTAAATTCTAATCATCACTACCGTGGGTGGAGAAAAGCATTCAATGGAAAGGCTGAACATCGTACAGCCCCACCTTTTTTGTCAGGTGATCAAATTTTTGAAAAAGTGAAAGATATGAGCACTCAGTTTGGCAAGCCTTTTGCACATTCACTTGTCAAGGGTGGGTGGAAGAAGAAGTCAATTTTTTTTGAACTTCCATATTGGAAGTCGTTGTACGTAAGACATTTCCTGGATGTTATGCATATTGAAAAAAATGTATTTGACAGCGTCATAGGTACGTTACTCAATATACAAGGAAAGTCTAAGGATGGCCTTAACATAAGGAAGGACATGGTAAACATGGGAATGAGAACTGAATTGGGACCCGTGACGAAAGGAAGACGAACATATCTGCCACCTGCTGTTTACACTCTATCTAGAAAGGAGAAGAAAACATTGTGTAAGTTCCTCAGTGAAGTTAAAGTTCCAGAAGGCTACTCTTCAGATATTAGAAGACTTGTGTCCATGAAAGACCTCAAGTTAAAGAGTTTGAAGACGCATGATTGCCATGTTATAATGGAACATTTTTTACCAATAGGTATACGTTCTATTCTGCCAGAAAAAGTAAGAAGCGCAATAACTAAGCTGTGTTTCTTCTTCAGGTCAATTTGCAGTAAGGTGGTCGATCCCGCGATCTTACCAACATTGCAAAAAGAGATAGTTGTTACTTTATGTGATCTTGAAATGTATTTTCCTCCCTCGTTTTTTGACATAATGGTTCATCTAGTCGTTCATCTTGTGAAAGAGACACAATTGTGCGGACCAGCTTATATGAGATGGATGTACCCTGCTGAACGTTATATGAAAATATTAAAAGGGTACGTGAAAAACAGAAGTCGACCGAAGGGTTGTATTGCCAAACGATACATTGTTGAAGAAGCGATTGAGTTTTGTACTGAATATTTGTCAAATGTTCAATCAATTGGACTCCCCAAATCTCATATTGTCGAAAAAAAAGAAGGAAAAAGGCTAATTGGAAATAAAGTTGTGACAGTATCAATGGTCGAACGGGATCAAGCGCACTTGTATGTTCTGCACAATGAGATTGAGGTTGAGCCGTATGTTGAAATGCACAAGGTTGTTCTCCGAGATTTAAATCCAAATAGAAATGAGAACTGGATAGTACGAGAGCACAATCGAAGTTTCATACCGTGGTTTAGGGATCATATTTATTCAAAGTATCGTTCAGATCCTGCTTCAGTAACAAAAAGGTTGAGATGTTTATCCTATGGTCCAAGTGTAATTGTGCTTTCTTATAGCACATACGCAATTAATGGATACACATTTTATACCAAAGAACAGGATGATAAAAGTACTATGCAAAATAGTGGTGTTACCTTGGTAGCTGAAGCAATGCACATATCAAGTGCGAATGACTTAAATCCGAAATTTGCAAATTTGTCATATTTTGGGGTTATCGAGCGCATTTTGGTGTTTGATTACGCGAAGTTTCAGATTCCTGTATTTGGTTGCAAGTGGGTTGAAAATAAGAGTGGCATACGAATGGATAAGTCAGGATTTTTGCAAGTGGATCTCAATAGGGTAGGGTACAAAGATGAGCCTTTCATTCTAGCCTCTCAAGCTAAACAAGTGTTCTATGTCAATGATCCGACAAGTACGAAATGGTCTATAGTGCTTTTATCTAACAAAATAGTTGATGAAAACATTGAAGATCAAGGTGATATTGGTGTTGGCATTGAATCTTGTACAAGAAACGATCAAAATGAGAATGAATCTTGTACTAGAAATGATCATAATGAGGGTATTTGGATCAATCCAACCGTCCGCGTTGTTAAGAGACGCGTAGAACACAATCCTACCAAGAAAAGAAAGAGACGTTAGTGATAAAGGTAATAGTATACATTTTCCGACTAATTTGCTTTATTCAATTTGTACCGATTGTTTTATTCAATAGTATAGTACTTATTCAATTTTGGTGCATATTCTCGTTTTGTACATAACTTTTGAACCATGTATCCGTTTGTCGACTTCTTTACATGTAACTATACTATTTTGACGATTCCGGAGCTGCTCATGCACTTATCTTTACATTTCGGGACTGTTTTTTTTATCGGTTTTGCTTCTGCCCGTAATCAAAAGTCGGGCTTAGGGTCTGAATTTCGGAAAACCGACTTTATTTTTGAGTCCGTGGGGACGTTTTACCATAGCCATGTAGATTTCGTTCAATTCCGACAACTTTCTTTTTTGACGCTTATTTTGATTTGTACCGATTTCGTTACCGATTTACTTGTACATGCATGGTTTGACTTCCATTTGACTTGTATAGATTGTTAGCTTATTAATAGTGTACTAATGTGCTTTAGTTTGTTTGATACAGGTTCAATGGCTCCGGATAGAGATGCTCCACCTGAAAACTCACAAGAAAACTCACAAGAAAGAGATGCTCAAGAAAGAGATGCTCCGGATACAAATGCTCCACCTGATACTGAAGCAAAAGAAGTTGCACGAGGCATCACCATTATGAAGGGAATCATTCGACATAGAGACCAAGGATTAGTATACCATTTGGAATGGAATTCTGAAAACCAACCAATTGGTCCTAATTCTGCAAAGTTGACAAGCTATATTGGTACACTTGTTCGTATGCATATTCCAGTCTCCGTAGCTAAATGGAATCTGAAAAGCAAAGAGTTGGATGCGGAAAAAAAAGCGATTTGGGACGAGCTTCAGGTATATATCATATATGGTTGTTGTTATTATCTTGACGATAAATTGTTTAAATTACTTATACTAACACACTATGCGTATGTTTTTATGCAGAGGACTTTTGAGATACCAGATGATCGTAGACGCTACATACTTAGTTTGGCCGGAAAAAGATATAGAGGGTGGAAAGCTTTTTTGACAAACACCTATCTTAAGGATAAAGATGGAAACTTTCTTGAAGAGGCACCGGGACGGCCAAAAAAGTATGAGATCTTCATTGATGAAAAAGATTGGGTTGAGTTTGTAAATCAAAGAGATGAAGATTTTCGGAAAAGGAGTGCCACGAATAGTGCGAGAGCATCCAAACCCGCGTATCCATACAAAAAAGGGCGTTTGGGATATGCACGCTTAGAGGATAAAATTGTAAGTAAATAGAAATGCGTTTTAATTAATTGTCTAAATGCGTTTTATTTGACGATTTTATCATTTGTGTCAATGCATAGTTAGAGGAGACTAAAAGTGAGGAAACTTCACTTCCTGTACATGTGTTGTGGAAGGAAGCTCGTGTGGGCAAGAATCAAGCTGTCGATCCCGATGTTCAGAGAGTTTATACTGAATGTGTAAGTATAATACTGTGTCTTTAATTAAATCAAATGTTTTTTAATATATAAATGATTTTTTATCTCCACTAATCATTATTGAAATGTAAATGAATTACAGGAGACCTTGTCGCAATCGGTGTCCACCGGTGAGGACCAGGATGATAGGAGCGTACTTAGTAGAGCACTAGATGCTCCTGAGTATCCCGGTCGGGTGAGGGGTAAGGGTCATGGTGTGACTCCAACCTCTTTTTACAAGCATCCTAGGAGAAGAAATCCTACCAATCAAGAAGTGTTGCAAAAATTGCAGGAATTGCAAGCACAAGTCTCTAAATTGCAAAGAGATAAAGATATGTATATGAGAGAAAAGTGCAATACTGCATCGGTGAAAGAAACTAGTGATAAAGCTAGTTTCAACTGTCAAAGAAAACTTCCTGAGTTAATTATAAATTTCTTTTCCTTACAAATTGTTCTATTTTATTAACAATAATGACTTTATATTTACTATTGGTTTAGGGCATTTCTTCTTGCCAACTATACTTATCGGCACCGTATTATCGCCTAGTTGGCAAGGGAAAAGTGCACAACACTGTGGGAGATTTACTTCACCATAGACCGCTCCCGGATGGACACCTGAAAGTATCAGTTGATGTTGTATTAGATCATGATGCGGTGCTACCGGTACCTGACATGGTCTCAGAGACAACATTGATGCGAGATGCAATAGGGTCATTTGTTGCATGGCCCTCGGAGCTCATTATCATTGGTGATGAGGTATATTCAAAACCATTATGAATCATTTAGTTTTCGAATGTCAATTCTGCACCGTTACGTTAATTATTTTTTACATTTTAATTTTAGACTGCTCTTACAAAACCCGCAATTAAGGGCAAAGGGATTTTACAGGAGGAGGAGTCTGTTGCATCACTAAAAGAGGTACATTTAAGGAGTTAATATATAATTTGAATCTAAATTGCATGATTTTATATTTTATCGATCGTTATATGATTTTTAGGCATCTGCTCGGGGGTCACAACAAGTGACACAGGAAGTTCATAGCGTACCACCTAAGGGTCCTTCGAAGCAAGCGGCAAAAAAAGGTGGTGCTTTTGTGGCTCGATACCAGACGACTCTCAGAACACTTGTTGATATGTCCGATTTGAAGGAAGGTGCTCTCCGTCAAATCAATATGGAGGAAGGTATCTTTGGTGTTGAATTCATTTCACATATTGCAATAGATGACTTGGAAGAGATTTTTATGCAAGAACAACTAGGCGTCGCTAATATGCACTCGTACATCCGGTAATATTCACTCATCCGATATATTATTTAATTAGTCGAACAATTTATTTACACATTATGTTTATTATGTTTTTCACTCATCCGGTAATATACACTAATATGCACTCATACATCCGGTTATTTACTCATCCGCTAATATGTTTATAATGTTTTTATTTAAGGTTGTTGCATGACAGAGTGTTGCGCGGGACTGCATTGTCAAACAGATTCCGTTTCGTGTCTTCCGCCCATTGCAGCGGAATGACAATTGCTTCGGAACCGGAATCAGTTAGACAGCGCTTAGTCGATAGATTCATGTCATCCGGCAATACAGAAAGTCTGATTCTTTGGGCGTATAATACCCGACCAGTAGGGTTAGTTTCTCATTCTTGGTTCATCTAATCTCTGTTTCTTTTGTGTATAGCAAAATTTTCATATAACCTATTGTTTTAATTTATAGAGCACACTGGTTGTTGCTTGATATCAACCCTATAAGAGAAGTGGTGTATTATCTGAATTCGGTAAATGGTGACTGGACCAATTATCCGGCTATGAAGGAAATCATTGATTTGTAAGTGGGATCGTTCTAAATATTCGTGTATATTTAATTATTTGTGAGATTGATCTAAACATATGCTTTTATATATTTGTTAGATCAATACAAGTGTTCCGAAGTCAACGAGACGCACAGGTATCCCGGACTAAATCAAACAACATTACTTGGATCAAAGTGCAGGTACATTATTTTCACAATTTTGCTTATAATATTTATGCTACTTGATAAAATAAGACAACTATAAAATCTTATTTGTTTTTCTATGTAGTGTCCGATACAGCGGAACAGTTCAGACTGCGGATACTTTGTTTTGAGGTTTATGAAAGAAATCCTTCAAATGAATCAATTAGAGATTCCAACCACGGTATGGATTTATAACTTAATTAGATAACTTCTTATAATTTATTACATTTAACTAAATAATTCATATTATGTTTTTATTCTGTAGTACTTTGACGAATTCCGTGCTGCTACTTACACGAGACTTAAGTTGGAAGAAATCAAAGAGGAATTGTGTCAATTTTATATTCATCAGCTATTCATGTAGTAGGATTTGTGTCGATTTGAAGAGAATATTATAGTACTCTAGGATATATGGTTACTAACTTTGTTCATATTGTTGCCAATTAATATTTGAAGTATAATATTGTTGATGTTAGAGATTTAGTTTGATTGACATAATGATGTATATATATAATTTTGGATATTATAATGGTATTATATTAGTATATATATAGACCTACCTATGGTTGAAAATATATGGTTGAAAATATATGTTCGAAAATATATTACAGGTCGAAAATATTACAGGTTGAAAATATATTACAGGTCGAAAATATTACAGGTCGATCTGGGAGGCTGAAATTATAGGCTGCACTTTAAAATATCTCATTTAGCAACGACAGCGCTTTTAAAAAGCGCTCTTAAAGGTCCACATACGAAAGCGCTTTGTTACATAAAGCGCTGCCAAAGATTAAAAATAAGAAGAAAAAAAAACGCAACCTACCAAAGCGCTTTTGGAAAAGCGCTCTAGTAGGGGGGGCTACCAGAGCGCTTTTTCCAGCAAAAGCGCTCTTATAGGGTGTCTACCAGAGCGCTTTTTCTAGAAAAAGCGCTCCTATAGGGGGGTCTACCAGAGCGCTTTTTCTGTAAAAAGCGCTCTTATAGGGGGGTCTACCAGAGCGCTTTTAAAAGCGCTTTCGTTACCTACGCCAGCGCTGGCTATGAGAGCGCTTTAAAGCGCTGTTAAAGGCCAAAAAAAGCGCTTTAGAAGCCCTTTCGTGTTGTAGTGAGTCCTGTATTGTTAGCCGTAGATTAATCCTTATTTGACCGATAAAGAGAATATTAAGAACATTGCATAATTTAACTGAAAATCATAAACCAATGTATTGGCGAAATCACAAATTCATCGTTATTACAAAACCAAATCAGGACCACCCCCTAGCATTGGGGGGTTTAGCCTATCATAATATTCAAGAAAGACAAAGTAAAGAATTTAGACATTACAAAGATAATTGGGAACTTTGATCTTCAATGGTGTCCACCGTTGAATCTCTCCGTCTCCGAAACCCTTGATGAAGCTATCTTCTCTCCTCTGTGGTTTTCTATCGTATGATGCAAAAGTCCCAAAATAAATCTCTCAAACTCAACTAAATAGCTAGGTACAAATCTTAGCCAAATGAAATGTCCAAAGTGCCCTCAAGGAGGAGATTTAGTGAAAAAGCCCTAAAATTGGAAGTTTTCACGCTCTCAGCAGCACTGGCCGTGCTTGGAAGCACTGGCCGTGTTGCTCTTTTATTTTTATTTTTGCTCCCAGCAGTCCTGACACGGGCCGTGCGTGGAAGCCAGGCCGTGCGTGGAAGCACGGGCCGTGCGTGGAAGCACGGGCGGCCGGGTTGTCCCCCTGGTTTTTGTATGTAGAGTGTCATTCCTCTGACACGGGTCGTGCTCGGAAGCACGGGCGGCCGTGTTAGACCCCAGAACCTTGAATTTTCATTTTTCTCTTGCTTCTCCTTCCTTCATAGTTGCTTTGACACTTAAGATGACTTGTTCAAACCTGAAATTTGTACACAACTAACCAAACGGCATCAAAAGAATCTAATTAGCTTAAATTAAAACATAATGCAAAGTAAACATAAAAACAATGAAACATGAAATACTTAAACAAAAGAAATAAAACATTGATCAAGGTGTTACCGAATCGAAAAATTTAGACCGAATACATGACAAATATTAGGTAGAAATGGTGACTGATCACAACCCCAAACTTATCTCATTGCTTGTCCTCAAGTGATACAAGAGACCAAACAGAGGTCACCCTGGATTTTTCTTTCCACAACACTACCGATGTTATTCGCAACTTGCGTCTACCTTTCTGATACAACCTCTGGCTTGCCGAACCGAACTTTCTACCACACTCCCATATCAGAGTACCTTTTTACCTGCAAGCTTTTTCACACTTCTCACCAAATCTCTCAGGGTTTAAGTGTTTTGCACTCACTAAATAAAGGTATGCAATATCACTTCTTAATTTTGAATAAAATCTACCTTCACTATACTAACAAAGTTCACACACTTTCCGTGGTCTTTTGGGTTGTAATGGGGTTTAGGTACGGTGGGATACACAAGGAAATGGATAAACAATTGGTTTTGGGTTCGACATTCATGTTGTGTTTCTCGTAATTGTGCTCAACTTGTTACACTGGGAATTTATTCGACTTAGACTCTTTTGCTTCACTCAATTCTTCTATGAGTGCTCAATGTAACCGAGTCTTTCATTTGGGCAAGTTTTCTCTTTTTTTTTTCGGGACATACATTCATATGTCTCAAAATTTTTATTTTCATTTTTTTTATTTTTACACTTGCCCTCTTCTTTGATGATTACTACCCCAAACTTAGATTTTAGCACAACTCTGAAAACCACAACATTTATGCCGAGCAAGGGTTGGAAGTGTTTGGCCACGGGTTAACAGATATGGATATAACAAACAAAAGGATATGGCTCAACTGGGGTAACAACGGATAAACATATAATTTAGGATGGCTAGAAAGGCTCAGGTGAAAAAAACAAACAAATGCCTCAGTGTGTGTCCTCATATTATGCTATGTCAGTAGAACATACGCAAAATCAGAATGATAAAGTCATACCTGAATGAACTCCCATGATGATCATCTGTTGTGTTTGGCTTTTTATAACCTCACCATGTTGGGTAAGCTTACAGGTTCCAAAGCACCCCTCGTGTCATGTGGCTTCTTTCCGGCGCAGGTACACCATACAATCCTCTTTGTCCAGTATCACCAAGTTGCGTCCAACAGTTACTTTTCTTTCGGCTGCATCAACTTCCAGGGTGCCTCGGGGGGATAGGTTCAGGTTGCACCTTTCATCCACTAACTACCATTCATCATTCATTCGGCATCCATAAATTGATCTATAACACAATGTCAACACAGCACATAAACAAAAACAAAAATGGAAAACAACTAAAAGCAAATGTAAAGAACCCCTCCCACACTTGAACTAAACATTGTCCTCAATGTTTTAGAGCAAGCCTTGGAGAGGTTGCTTACAGAGGGTATTGCACTCCAATGATCACTTCCAAGCTTTCACTAGAGATGCCCTATTTTAATTCCTGAAAATAAAACAGATAAACAGAGAAATTAATTATTAAAACCGTGGGTTGCCTCCCACGAAGCGCTCCGTTTAACATCGCATGGCTCGACGGTCCATTACCCTTTATTATGGAGGGTATTTCCTTTTCCAAACATTGTTGCTTGTTACCTTCTCAACCAAGAACTCATGAAGGTGAAAAGCATGGACCACTTTTCTCTTCAACTCACTTCCCGCATTGTTCTTGACTTCCTTAGCCTTCTTAGGATTTTTGATAGCCACATAAGTTGGTTCCACCCGAGCGGCTATGCTTGAAACTTTTTCTTGGAGCTGTTCAGGCCTTTTTATCTTTCTTCTCACTTTCCGCCATATCCACAGAAGTGTGATCATTTACACCCGTCCTATGTTTCTTAACTCCTAACATCTTCAAGGTTACTTCTTCATCAAATGATTTCAGCGTTAGTGTCCCTTTTTCAATGTCAAAGTTGCAACGGCCTGTCAACAAAAAGGGTCTCCCAAGAAGGATAGGTGTTTCTTTGTCTTCCAGAATGTCCATGATGTGGAAGTCAACAGGGAATACAAATTTGTCAACCTCTACTAGTACATCTTCGGCTACCCCATAAGATTTCTTGGTGGTGTGATCAGCGAACCTTAACTTTTTCTTACTTTCCGTAACCTCTCCCAATTAAAGCTTTTTGAAAATAGACAGTGGCATTAAACTCACACTGGAACCAGAATCGATGAGTACCTTTTTGAACATTCGATTCTTGATAGTGCATGGTATCGCCACAGCTCCAGGGTCTTTCCTCTTGGTTGGGATCTTCCTTACTGACGAGACTAAACCGCACTTCTCAACTGCAATCTTTTGTTCTCCTTCCACTGATCTCTTCTTTGTCATTACCTCCTTCAGAAATTTCTTATATAATGGCATGTGCTCCAGTGCTTCGAAGAAGGGTAAATTCACCTCTAGCTTTTTGAACAATGCAGTAAATTTCTCAAAGTCTTTTTCTTTTTAATCCTTCTTTGTCACTCTGGTAAGGAAAGGAAGTTTGATCACCAGTTCAGCTTTTTTCTTGTTTTTTTCTTCAACAGGTTTAACCGGTGGTATCATAACTTATGGCTCTTTCGGATTCTCTCTTATTTCCAAATCCACCTATATTACCATAGGGTCATCTATCTCCTCTTTTTCTTTTTCCGATTCTAAAACCTTTTTACTCCTTGTTGTAACAACATTAATCTTCCCTTGGTCGGAAAAATAGCAAGTGTACTATTTTTGCCTCTGTAGTAATAATAGGGGAAATTCCCCGAATGTCGATCTCAAGGACTGCGTAGGAAATTCAGATTCTTAAAGTAGAATTCAATTGAACAAAAACTAATGTTTTGGTTTTGGTGGATTAAATTCTTGCAAAGAAAAATAATTAGAAAATAAATTGATTTTTGTTATCAAATATATGAGATGCTAGGGTGAGTGGTTGATTTGGCATGCAACACTCAGAATTAAGATCTCTTCAACAAGTTCATAACATTCAGTTACCACATCCTTAGGGTGTTTCCTCCTAAGTCCTTAGTGAGAAAACCTTTGGTCTTCCAACCTAAATCCTAAGTCCTTAGGAACCTAAATTGAAACCAAGCTTTTATATAATCAAGATTATGTGGTAATTATAGGGTATCCCTAGTCCTAGGTGATATCTACTATAATCAAACTATGCACAAACCCTAACAATTACAGTCCTGTATTGTTAGCCGTAGATTAATCCTTATTTGACCGATAAAGAGAATATTAAGAACATTGCATAATTTAACAGAAAATCATAAACCAATGTATTGACGAAATCACAAATTCATCGTTATTACAAAACCAAATCAGGACCACCCCCTAGCATTGGGGGGTTTAACCTATCATAATATTCAAGAAAGACAAAGTAAAGAATTTAGACATTACAAAGATAATTGGGAACTTTGATCTTCAATGGTGTCCACCGTTGAATCTCTCCGTCTCCGAAACCCTTGATGAAGCTATCTTCTCTCCTCTGTGGTTTTCTATCGTATGATGCAAAAGTCCCAAAATAAATCTCTCAAACTCAACTAAATAGCTAGGTACAAATCTTAGCCAAATGAAATGTCCAAAGTGCCCTCAAGGTGGAGATTTAGTGAAAAAGCCCTAAAATTGGAAGTTTTCACGCTCTCAGCAGCACTGGCCGTGCTTGGAAGCACTGGCCGTGTTGCTCTTTTATTTTTATTTTTGCTCCCAGTAGTCCTGACACGGGCCGTGCGTGGAAGCATGGGCGGCCGTGCGTGGAAGCACGGGCGGCCGTGTTGTCCCCCTGGTTTTTGTATGGAGAGTGTCATTCCTCTGACACGGGCCGTGCTTGGAAGCACGGGCGGCCGTGTTAGACCCCAGAACCTTGAATTTTCATCTTTCTCTTGCTTCTCCTTCCTTCATAGTTGCTTTGACACTTAAGATGACTTGTTCAAACCTGAAATTTGTACACAACTAACCAAACGACATCAAAAGAATCTAAATAACTTAAATTAAAACATAATGCAAAGTAAACATAAAAACAATGAAACATGAAATACTTAAACAAAAGCAATAAAACATTGATCAAGGTGTTACCGAATCGACAAATTTAGACCGAATACATGACAGAAATTAGGTAGAAATGGTGACCGATCAATAGCAGTTTAATTAGATTAATCTAGTAAAATATATATTTTAGTTAATTGAATTAAGCTGGTATAATAAAATAGCAGGATTATTTAATTGATAAAATGGAAGGTCTGTAGAATCACAGTTTTAAATAGCAGAATATAATTGAATAATAGAGATAACATTTATCAGGTGCTGTCTTGGAACAGCAGTAGCAGAATTGGTGGATTATTGGTGAACTAATTAAACGCTTGATAAGTTAGTATTACTGGTGAAATTGGTGAGTGTTAGCTGAAGATTTTGTTTTGAAAGATATGTCCTTCGAAGGTTCGAATTTCGAAGAAGATGGATTACTGATGACCATCCTTGAAGATAGAGAATGGCTACTGACGGCCATGTTTCGAGAATGATGTTTAAGTTGAAGCAAAATAGTGAGCACCGAAGCTAAATTCGAGAAGGATGGTCTTTAAGACTTAGACGTTTTTGCGAAATATGCAAAGTGTTAAAGCTTAGCGTGTTTTCGTGGCATTCTCGATTATAATTATTTTGCCACGCGTCGAAGGAGGATTCAGGCGGGATGATTTGAATTTCGAAACAGATTATGTAACTGCACGAAGACAGATGGCATCCCTGGATTTTCTATGAGTAACGTGGCATTAGATTAGTGTAGGACCGTTAGGGTCGAAACTAGTATAAATAAGGATCTTAATGTTAGGATTCCGTGTGTTCATTTTGTACAAATCACTCACATATTGCTCAAGTATCAAGTGTTAAGAGAAAGAGTTCGTTGAGAAATGTACGTATGACACCAACACCAATTTAAATACATGTGTATTTTCCTTTATTCAAGTATCTTTCGATATTATTACGCTTTCTTTTACTTTCTGTCATTTACATTCCTGCACTCTTTATTTTCATGTCATTTATCTTCGAAGCACTTAACTTTTCTGCACTTTTACAAGTTTTGTCTTATGTTTTATCTTTAACTTTCGCTGGTGTTATATTTACGTGTATAACAAGGTGATTGCTAATCTTTATTTATTTGATTAAGTATTTCTTATTTCGAGACACGCCAATCATAGACATAATTCAAATTATCATGAATAACAACCTATTTGACTATGTCCTAGGATCAATCTAGTCGATCCTGCGAGTAACCAAATCATATTTATTATATTTTGGAAGACTAGCGGTTGTTTACCGGAAATCACCGTAAACAAATTGGCACGCCCAGTGGGACAGTGTCAAACAGATTGTTATTAATCGATTGTTTTGTTTTGTCTAGAAAATATCAAGACCTTGTATGAACCTTAGGAACGGTAAATTAACAAACAGTGCACAACCGATTCCCAAACGAAGGTACAACAAGAAAATGGTTGTTACGACCAGTACAGGGGGAGATCAAGATCCCCCACAAGGGTCAGGAACAGGAGCGGCAAATTTTACGCATGTTTCGACTTCTACTCAAGGAGCGCGGAACATACCAGGTCCAAATGGATCGAGACCCATGGATAGTTCCCAGGCTATACCTGAAAACAATGCAGCAACGACAGGGACTATTCCAGTTTCGGTATCGACTACCGCACCTCCATCCTCAAGTGCAAGCGAGATGCAACTTGCTTCGACGAATGCTGCAAACCAATTATTCTTCCCTGAATCATCTACGTTCGAATATAGACCAAACAATCAATATGGAATGCCATATCCATACATGATAGGTACACGAGGAGCAGGACCTACATACACTACAACTAACCCCGCGACATTTTTGCCAAATGCTGGTTCAGTAGGTCGTAGCGCACAAAATACTGGCTTCTCTGCCCAAATACCCAATTTTACCACAAGTAATCAAGCAGCATTCCGATAAGAGATGGACGCAAGTAATCACGATATGTTAGGAACCCTGGCCAGAGAATTATCGTCAATCTTAAATCCTTTAGCAACAAATATTGCTAGTACAAATCGGGAGAATATGGAAACCTTTCAAAATATATCATCCCAAATGAATCGAATGGCAGAATTCATGGGTGTTCCACAACCCAGGCGGAGAAATAACCAATCCTCTTATCGAGAAGGAGACCCCATTCTAGAACGTGTCCAAAATGCAGTGCCTCCACCTAGTGCAACCAATGCTGGCGTAATCCCTCCACAGAGAACAACAACGGTCGAAAGGGATCGGGTAATAGATCTAGAAGCTTCAAACCAAAGAATTATCCCTGCTCAACAAGAGTTCGAGGAGGAGAGACCCAGATTAAGGGTAGTAGGTAGGAACGATCACCCAGACGAAGTAGTTCAGAGAGTCAGGAGAGAAAACCTAGCCACAGAAAATAATTTAACTGCTATGATAGAGAGAGTTATGGCCAATAATGGCCTCAGTATTGGACTTCGACGTCCAAATTATACATCTCCCATAGCGGATTATATCATGCAAACAGAGTTGCCAAGGGGCACCAAAGTGCCAAAATTTACTAAGTTTTCAGGGGACACGAATGAATCAACGGTGGAACATATTGCCAGATATCTGACAGAAGCCGGAGACTTAGCAGGGAATGAGGATTTAAGGATTAAATACTTCCCTAGTTCGCTGACAAAAAATGCGTTTGTTTGGTTTACTACCTTACCTCCAAATTCTATAGATGCATGGGCCCACTTGGAGAGATTATTCCATGAACAATTTTACATGGGTCAAACCAAGATAAGTTTGAAAGAACTGGCTAGCATCAAGAGGAAATTCTCGGAGTCTATTGACGATTACTTAAACAGGTTCCGTTTGTTGAAATCAAGATGCTTCACGACTGTCCCGGAGCATGAATTAGTTGAAATGGCTGCATGTGGCCTAGATTATTCAATTCGAAAGAAACTTGATACTCAATACCTGAGAGATATGGCCCAGTTGGCAGATAGAGTTCGACAAGTCGAACGGTTAAAAGCAGAAAAGGCCAGAGCTAGTAAGAGTTATAAGAAGGAAAGAGTAGCATACGTCGAAGCAGACGAAGTTGATGGCGAACCTTTCGAAGACTCATGCGACATGGAAGAGGTCAAAATAGATCTCGCCGAGTTAAAGGAAGCGCCACCCTATGCTTGCAAATTACTCACCCCTTCTAATGGAAGAAATCCAGTAGATAATGATAAAAGTGATAGATTTCCCAAGAAAACTTACACGTTTGATGTCACTAAGTGTGACGAAATATTTGATTTACTAGTAAAAGATGGCCAAATGATAGTGCCTCCAAATTCTAAAATTCCTCCGTTAGAACAACGGAAGAAGAGAGGTTTTTGTAAATATCATGGTTTCTTAGGCCACAAAACCTCACAATGTTTTCTTTTCAGGGATCTAATCCAGAATGCTATCAAGGATGGACGTTTGAAATTCGCTGACAAAAGCAAGAACCCTATGAAGGTTGACGCCGATCCTATGAACGTGGCTGACACTACCTTGTGTGAACCATTTGACGTCAACATGGTGGAAGTATCTGAAATTCATGCTGCTGGATCAAAGACAATTTCAGATGGAAAGCAGGCTACTGAAAGCCTAAGTGACAATCCGATCCTCAATACTGATGTTGAAGGATCCTTCGATGCTGAAATGACTGAAGATCCGAAAGGAGAAACAAGTGAGGCCACTGAAGACCTCACAATGAAGCTTCAACAGATACAAATTTCTGAAGTCCCTCCGGCGGTTGTTAACATGGTCAATGCTAGACGTCCCTTATCTAAAATCGAAGAACTAGAAAAATGGTTGATGTGGGAGAAAGCAAACCTTGAGATTCCGCCAAGGGGAAACAGTTTGAAAGATTATCTTTGGAATTGTCATATAAAGAATGGAGGAAAAAGGGTGATGTGCCCAAGATGTTCAATTATGACAAATCGGAGGATCCAGGCCAATTTCGAGAGGGCTTTGCGAGAAAGGTTAGAGCAACCTTGGAGAGGAGGAAACCTGCTGTTGAAAGTGTACCCAAGGTTTGAAGAAAGCTTGGTTGGGTTTTTGGTCAGGTGTCACAGCGACAATTCGGAAGTTGCACTATGCCCTAGATGTGGTGCAGTCTATGACGAACTGCTAGCAGGATCATTCGAAAGGGGGTATCTTTATATGGGTCGGGAGACCCAGGGACTGCGTCCTAACTTGTTTGGGTTCGATGATCGAACCCCATCGAGAAGGCCTGACAGCCCACACCCTAGAGCTCGAAGGGTTACATTCAAGGTTCCTGCAGACATACCTAGGGATAGATGGATGCAAGCTGGTGCCAGAACCAACAAATGGCGAAGTTGGGACCAGGGTGGAAGAACTGCAATGGCATATAGAAAACAATTCCAGACTTCTAATCGAGAGATGTACATGTTGGAAAATTACAAAGGCAAAAATCCTATGTCCAGATCCCAATGGAGAAGACACCAGAGGGTGAAGAAAGCCCAAAGGGAATTCAAACCAAGGGAGGCTGGAGAGACAAGTAGCAATCAAATCCCAATACAGGGGGCAAAGACAAGCAAACCTCCGTTGGAGCGCAAGCTGTTCGATTCTGAGAACGAGAAAGAAGAGGAGAGGATGCATTCAAGCCTTTGGAAAGAGGATGATAGAATGACTGTTATACCCCAAAATTTGCCCGCATCTTTTTTTCAAGAAAACTTCAATCTAAAAATTAAGAGTTTCATATAATCTTGGATTTTCACATCCTGATTTATGAATACTTGATTTTTAGAATTTTTTCTTATACAGTATTTTGGCTTGCTGTTGAGTTTATTCTTACGCAAACACCAAGTACTGTTTATTGCTTCACACACGCTATTTATTTGATATTTGTTTACAGATAAATAGTACTGACGCAATTGGTACAGAATTAAATCTTTTGCAGGCGCAGAGTCCGGGATTCATACTGTACTGGTAAACAAGTAAATTATTACTAATTTTTGTTTCCCACTAACTTTTGTACTATATTCCATTATTTTCAAAATCTCTTTTCAAATCTCTTTTTCAAAAATCAAATCTTAACTTTATTCTACACATCTCTCTTTTTCCCAACACTATCATACACTTTCTTTCAAATCTTACTTCCACTCAAATTTTCCTTTTGTACGGAATCACTTCATTCCCCAACGTCTCTATCCTTCTTTTCATTCTATAAATACCTCTCATTTTTTCCATAAAATCTCACATCAAATTCTAAATCATCTCTCAAATTTCTACTTCATATCCATTCTTTCTTCTTCCCTGACAAAATGGCGAAGCGGTGGGAAACATGTTTTCTTATGATCATCACCGTTGTGGTGGTAATCATGTCTTTCTTCTGTCTACATAGTCCTGAAAATGTGGATCTGCGATGGTTACACTCCCGATCATCTATTTTCTGTTGGTCATAGCATGGGTTATTAATCGTCATTCTTAAAGTTTGTCGTATCTCTTATTTTCTTAAATGTACCGTTTATTCGTCGTACTGTTCATTATAGTATGTAATGTTTGTACTGTCAGTATTAAATGTTGTACTATTTGTCATATTGTTGCTTAATTATTCAGATAATATTTTGTGTGTTTTCTGCCAGTCAAATATTTATTTTTCTGTGCATTAAATGATTTTCAGGGTTATTATCGGTAATTTTGCTCGCGTACAGTAAATATTAATTATTTATTATGTCTGTGTTTTTTAACAAGTCATGTAAATAAACTTTCATCTTTCACATAAAACAAAAACAACAAAAAGAAAATTAACTTTGACTGTTGATTTTTCACTTTAACTGTTACATGCCTGAATAGTCAATTGACAGTCAAACTGCTGACAGTACAATTCTCCGTGTTTTGTACCATCAATAAAATCAAGCTTTTGCATTTCAAAATTCCAATATTTTTGTCCTAGAAGTCTTCTGAATATCACATGATTAGCAGAGACTCAGCACTGCACAAAAATCAGGTACGCTTAACTGTCTCCTACACAAACAGTCCCTGATTAGGGTTTATTGTTTTTTCAGGAGAAACAAGTTTTTGAGACCTCAAATGGATTTCATGGACCTCCATACATCTCAAAGTACCATCATACAAATTTTCAAATTTCAATTCACTCAGACGCACCGTCAGCAGCTCAAACAGTCAACAGACGACCCGTTTGACCAAAAAAGTCAACAGACAGTCAAAAATGAATTTTTTTGTCAACATCCATATTTTGTCAAAGTATTCATCATTTGATCATTGGATGATCATAATTCATCAAGGAAAGATCAAAAATCAACAAAACCCTAAGATTCAAAATTAGGGTTTTCTCCTAAAAAGTCAACTGAACTTTGACTGGTCATAACTCTCTCATCCTTTATCCAAAAAGTTCAAACCAAAGCTCATCTGTAAGGAAATTCAATTATCTTTCAAATGAAATTGGTCCCATGGTCATTAGGTTCACCATTTGAAAAATATGAACCAAGACATTACAGGTCATTTTCAAAGTCAACAAAAAGACACTTTTTTCAAAAGGATACACAAAGAGCATCAAAAATCATTTTGACATGAGACCAAAGAAATTGGTTAGAGGACTCTTTGACGTTTCCAAAAAGTGCAAGATCTCCTTCATATGACAAAAATTTAGGGATTTACACCTTGTTGAAGTTGGCTAAATTTTGGGAAAATGCATAAAACCAACATTGCTCAAAAATGCATTTTTTCCAAATGGGGCCAAGTTTTCATGGTTCAAACATGTTTGCCATGATATTATGGGCCTCCCACGACCAAGACAAAGCCCACACCATTTTTATTCATTTTTGGTTTAATTTTATCCTATTTTAAGATTAAATTGAAAATGGAAAATGGAAGGATAATGGATGGCTTAAATCTTAAGCATGACTCACCAAAGAATCTTTAATTTTCTGCAGAAAATTGAGGTACAAGGCAAGAGAAGTGAAGGAGAGCAAGACTTGGTCAAATATTCAAAGATTTTTAATATTTAAAAATCAAAGTTTCAACCAAGCAATGAATGCTTCTTGGCTTAGTTTCTAAGCACTTCTTGGCTTATAAATGAAGCTGCATATTTCAACAACAAGAGACACGAAATCATAGCAAGAGCATAGCCATAAACTTCTCAAAATTCTCAAAAAATCTCCAAACTTTGTAATTTTCATTTTCATATTTCCAATCAATATCAATACAAAATAAGCTTTCCAATCAACTTCTGAGATCATATAGAGTAAGAATGAACCCTTAATATGGTCCCATGAGAGTCGTAACATGCGCATAATGTTCTTCATATTCATACATAATCAATTTTCGTTTTCCTATATTTAATCAGTCTCAATGTAATCTAATCATTCTAATGAGTTCATGAGGTCCTATAGGGAAGATCTGGGCTCTAACATGTTAGTTTCCACGTGAGAGTAGCTCTATACCATTAACAAGTGTTCATGCATGTTCAAACTTTAATCTCTTCGAATCCATAGCTACAACACTCAAATAGCAAAACTAACACCACCATCGTGTTCAGGAGGTCATTTTAAGTCGATCTGGGTCCCTTATGTTTTTGTTCACAGCTGTTTTTGCAGGTTTTAAAAAAGCATGAAAAAAGAAGCGAAATCCGCAGGTAAAGTCGCAGCTGTTTCTGAAGCAAAATCCGCATGAAATAGGTTAGGGATGATGAATAGTGCATGTGGAAAGTTTGACTGCATGCGTGGCCGATCCTTGCTTCTCCATTGGCCAGTTTTGGTGCGCGTAGACCCCATCAAAAGTTTGAATTCTCTTTGAATTCAGTGCAAGCAGTCTTATCATTGTACCATGTTCTCTCTAATCTGAGCCACAAGATCACCTCATAATTTAATCCAACGCACCAGACAAAGCAGTCCATACCATGGACTTTATTTAATTACCACATCTGATCATTAATATTTATATTTTCTATTTTATTTAATTTTCTTTGCAAAAATATTTTAAAATAGTTTCAAAAATCCAAAAAATACACAAAAAATATTTTTAAGTTGATAAAATAATATTTTATTTTCTGAAATAAAAATATTTTATTTTTCTTCATAATTTCAATATTTTGTATAATTAATTAGTATATATTTATATATTTGCTTTTTAATTATTTTCAACCAATCAAAAAATCATAAAAAAAATTGTTCTTTATATTAAATATTGTTTATATATTATAAACTAATTTTGTACATATTTAGAATAATTTTCTCTTTAAGTTTTAATTATTTGTGTAATTATTTATATAATTATGTGTTAATTAACTTAATAAATTTCAAATCAATTTCAAAAAATCCCAAAAAAATTAGTTTTGTTTAAAAATTAATTAACAAGCATTTTGAACATATTTTGAGCTTAATTTTTAGGTTTGAAATTTATTTTCATCTTTTTTCCTCATTTTAATTTAATTAATCATGCATTAATTTTAATTAAAATCAATCATCAAAAAAACCAAAAACATGCATTTCTTTCTTCTTTTATTTTCTTGCAATTTAAATTCCTAGATAAATGTATAGGTTGTCAAATTCATGTAAATAGCGTAGTTTACATTTCCTGCACAATCGATGAAATAGCGTAGATTTACTTTCCGCATTTTACATTTCCGCATTTTAAATTCCAGCACATATAAACTGCGTGTATGCCAAAGATAAAATTGAACCGTTAGATCACTAACTTCAAAGATAAAATATTTGAATCCAAACACAATCACATTTGCACCTCTTAAGGTAATCCCTTTCTCATTCTTTTCAAAATCAAAAAATCAAATTCTACTGTTTCGAGTACAAAATCGAACCTTTGTTTATATCCGGTGAAAGGATAGATTTTTAAAGGAAATAGGATAAAGACCTTATAACTCAGGGTAGACCTCCTAATTTGCTTGCTCAAATCAAAACAAACAAATCTCTCATATATCATTGTTTTTCAAAATAAAACTTTCAAAAAGACAATACTTTGTATATATCCAAACAAGGATCATTACGAAGTTAACGCTCTTTTTTTCAAAGCATCTTTTGAAAGATAAAAAACACTTTGTATACATCCGCACAAGGATCATTACAAATTCAATTTACAAAGGTATTTCAAAACCACATACGAGCATTTCAGAGCAATTGAAAACAAGTGAGCTAAGCAAATTAAAGAGCCCATGGATAACCATGGATACAAAGGGTGCTAACACCTTCCCTTTGTATAACCTACCCCCTTACCCAGAATTTCTTAAAGGTCTTTTTTCTGTTTCTTTTATAAACCTTTCCTTAATTGGATAAAATAAAAGGTCGGTGGCGACTCTCTGATTTTCAAACACAAAAGCAGAAACAAAAAAGAGTCAGTTCGCGTATCTCTCCACTAGAGGTTTGGCAAAAAACCGAGCGCGCGACAATGACAAATGATTTTGACTCTGATGGAGTATCATCTATAAACCTCAACTGCAATGTTGTATCTGTACTCCCTCACGAGTTTAATCAAGAAACTGAAGTTGAAGATTGTGAGGAGGCTGACATCGAGGAGATGGCAAAACACAGACCTGTGTGTTACTATGTTCTGAACAACGGTGCAGTTGAGGAGAAAAATGCCTTCTTCGAAAGGCCTGATGAAGGTATGCGAAACCATTTGAAGCCACTCTACATAAGGGCTAAGATCTAAAATGTTGGAATTAATAAAGTCCTGGTAGATGGAGGGGCAGCAGTGAATCTAATGCCCCAATACATGCTGAAAAGAATTGGTATGTTTAATACTGATATAAGGCCACATAATATGGTTTTGTCTAACTATGAAGGCAAAATAGGGCAAACCTTGGGAGTTGTCCAAGTAAATCTCACGGTGGGATCAGTCACAAGGCCAACTATGTTTATGGTCATACCTGCGAAAGCAAATTATAATCTCTTGCTCGGAAGGGAATGGATCCATGGGGTTGCTGCTGTGCCTTCGACAATGCATCAAAGTTTAACTATTTGGAGAGAAGATGGCATAGTGGAGAATATTGAGGGAGACCAAAGTTACTACATGGCTGAAGTTAACCAGGTTAATAAGACTAACTTCGATAGGAATTTGGCAAACATAGGGCCGTGCCATGCTGCGGAAGATATATATACCCCAAATAAGAACGCATTGTATTACTTATCTTTGCACCCAAATGGATTCCAGTGGAATCGAGAAATAATGGATGGCCCATAAGATACCGCACCAATAGGGCATGATCCAACAATACGGCCAACAGGCTGGGATGACGAAGTTGATGATGTCTGAGTCATCATTTTTCGAAAAGATTTCGGCTTACGTAGCCGAGAATAAAAGAAAGACGGCTCTCGAAGCCGAATTGTCAAACATGTTGTTTAATGAAGGTCTAAAAAAGGAAGAAACTCCAGATTTGGGGATATATATGATCCCTCAAATGCCTGAAGATTCAGTTCGAGTCGAAGAGATTTCAGGAGAAGAGATAGGTCAAAGATTGGATGCAATCTACGACGAAGAGCCTTTGGGTTTCGAGAAGGACCCAATGGGATCAAATATCAAAATGTTAGCCCAAGATCCACTCGAAGAAGTAAATCTAGGAGATGGAGATCAAAAGAGGGTAACATACGTCAGTGCAAAACTAGCGCCAACGCTGAAGTCAAAAGTGGTCGCGTTGTTGAAGGAGAACAAAGATTGCTTTGCATGGGATTACGATGAGATGCCTGGTTTAGGGCGCGATTTGGTCGAATTGAAATTACTCATAAAGGAAGGAAAAAAGCCCATCAAGCAAACTCCTAGAAGGTTCGCACCATAAATTCATTTGAAGATTAAAGCAGAAGTCGAAAGACTCCTACGGTGTAAGTTCATCAGAACCACAAGGTATGTCGAATGGATTGCTAATATTGTACCAGTTATTAAAAAGAATGGTTCATTAAGAGTATGCATAGATTTTCGTGATCTGAATGCAGCAACTCCTAAGGATGAATATCCCATGCCTGTGGCAGAAATGTTAGTAGATTCAGCCGCAGGCTTCGAATATCTAAGTACGTTGGATGGATACTCTGGTTATAATCAGATTTTCATTGCAGAAGAAGATGTGTCTAAAATAGCTTTTCGTTGCCCAGGGGCAATAGGCGCCTATGAGTGGGTTGTAATGCCTTTCGGTTTAAAGAATGTTGGGGCAACCTACCAGAGAGCAATGAATTCAATATTTCATGATTTTATAGAAACATTCATGCAAGTATACATAGATGATATCGTTGTGAAATCTGTCTCAGATTACGATCGTCTCGATCATCTAAGCCAATCATTCGAGAGAATGCGAAAACATGGCTTAAAGATGAATCCCCTTAAATGTGCTTTCTTTGTGCAGGCTGGAGATTTCTTGGGCTTTGTGGTTCATAAAAAGGGAATAGAAATCAACCAGAATAAAACGAAGGCGATTATGGAAACTAAGCCTCCATCCACGAAGAAAGAACTGCAGTCCTTGCTGGGGAAGATAAATTTCTTGAGAAGATTCATCTCTAATTTGAGTGGACGCACGCAAGCTTTCTCCCCTCTACTTCGTCTCAGAGAAGGAAAATTCGAATGGCGTGCTGAACATCAAGAAGCTTTTGATAAAATCAAGCAATACTTGATCCATCCACCAATCTTATCTCCCCCAAATGGGAAGAAGCACATGCGCCTGTATATTTCAGCTTCAGATAATACAATAGGCAGTATGTTAGCACAAGAAGATGAAAATGGCATCGAAAGAGCCATTTATTATTTAAGTAGAGTACTCAATGATGCAGAGACTAGGTATAGCGCAATAGAAAAACTCTGCCTTTGTTTATATTTCTCTTGTATCAAACTCAAGTATTATATAAAGCCAGTTTATGTTTCGTCTCATTGTGATGTTATCAAACATATGTTATCAAAGCCAATATTGCATAGTCGAATTGGCAAATGGGCTTTAGCCCTTACTGAGTACTCACTGATATTTCAACCTCTCAAGGCAATGAAAGGCCAGATTGTATCAGATTTCATTGTTGACCATGCAGTGGTTGAGAACCCTCAACAATATGTAGATTTGAAGCCTTGGAAGCTATACTTCGATGGTTCGACTCATAGAGAGGGAACTGGTGTTGGAATATTGATAATTTCTCCTGATGGAATTCCAACAAAGCTCAAGTACAAGATTAAAGGTCCTTTATGCTCCAACAACGAAGCTGAATATGAAGCACTGATTGCTGGACTTGAAGCTTTGTTAGAATTGGGGGCAACCAGAGTCGAAATTAAAGGAGACTCCGAACTAGTGATTAAGCAACTAACAAAGGAGTACAAATGCATCAAAGAAAACTTGATCATGTACTTTGTCATAGCAAATAGGCTGCTTAAAAAATTCGAATATGTGGAGTTAAACCATGTTTCGAGGACCAAGAATCAAGAAGCAAATGATTTGGCACAGTTAGCCTCAGGATATAGGGTATCGAAAGAAAAATTAGAAGAATTGATCGAAGTCAGAGGGAAAGCAATGGCTACCAAACTTTCCCCAAGTGACCTGGAGAATTCACAATTAGGCTTTGCCAGCAAAGAAGAATTCGAAGTGTTAAATATAAACTCTTTAGCAGACACAGATTGGAGGAGTCCAATTGTGAACTATCTAAAAGATCCTTCGACAGACACGGATAGAAAGGTGAAATATAGAGCCTTGTCATATTTTCTGATGGGGAACGAATTGTTCAAGAAAACTCCTGAAGGGGTCTTGTTAAAATGCTTGGGTGAAACAGAAGCATATTTGGCTCTCTCAAATGTACACTGTGGGGCACATCAAGCAGGGCACAAAATGAAATGGCTTTTGTTTAGATATGGAATGTATTGGCCTTCTATGCTAAAAGATTGCATAGAATTCGCAAAAGGGTGTCAAGAATGTCAAGAACATGCAGGTATTCAACACGCTCCAGCAAATGAGTTAAGTCCAATAATAAAACCATGGCCTTTCAGAGGTTGGACACTAGACTTAATTGGAGAAATTCATCCTAAATCCTCTAAGGGTCAAAGATACATACTAGTAGGAATATACTACTTCACAAAATGGGTCGAAGCGATACCACTGGCGAATGTGGACCAAGAGGCTGTGATTGAGTTTATTCAAAGACACATCATATATAGGTTTGGAATCCCAAAAAGTATAACCACAAACCAAGGATCAATATTCACTGGGCGGAAAATGCAAGACTTCGCCAAAGAAATGGGTTTCAAATTGTTCATTTCTACACCTTACTATGCTCAGGCAAATGGACAAGTCGAAGCAGCAAACAAAATAATAATCGGTCTCATAAAGAAACATGTGGGAAAAAAGCCTAAGAGTTGGCACAAAACCTTAGACCAAGCGCTTTGGGCTTGTCGAACATCTCCAAAAGAAGCTACAAACACTACGCCATTCCAATTGACATTTGGGCATGACGCAGTACTCCCAGTTGAGATATATTTGCAGTCAGTTCGGATACAAAGACAGGCAGAAATCCCTCCTAACATGTATTGGGAATTGATGATGAATGAATTAGTAGACCTGGACGAAGACAGACTTCGAGCATTGGAGATGATAAAAAGACAAAAAGAAAGAGTGTCCAGAGCATACAACAAGAAGGTGAAAGGTAAAACTTTTAGCAATAATGACTTAGTCTGGAAAGTTATATTACCCATAGATCGAAGGAATCAAGCACTTGGTAAATGGTCCCCACACTGGGAGGGACCCTTTCGAATCTTGAAAGTATTTTCGAATAATGCTTACGAGATAGAAGAGTTAGCAGAAGATCGCAGGATCCTAAGAGTAAACGGGAAGTATCTAAAGAGATACAAACCAAGCATGCACGAAGTAAAGATTGCAAAAACGTAGATATTGAAGTATACTACGTAAGCCAAAATGGTTGAATTAACACCAAAATGGCTTTGTTGTCTAAACAAATATGTATGGCAAAATAAAAGAAGAGACGAAGAAATTTGCTTAACATCATCCATTAATAATTAAGGGAGTACATTCGTTACAGGAGATTTGGTTTCCAAAACATGGAAGGTTACAAAAAGAAACTAAAGCAAATAAAAACCTAGACTAAACTACCTCCTAGTTGATCCTCTGGTCTAAGCCTTCCAAAGGCAACAGGGGCAAGCTCTCCGCCTCGAACATGTTCATGGATCCGGAGTTGTGCATTCTTCTCACTATTCCCTTTTTAAGGAATATGTAAGACAAGAGCCTTCCATATGGAAGACAGGTCACAACCCCTTGACGGGAAGCAGCCATGGAAACGGCTTCGACAAGCCCTTTGAAAATCATTAAAGGGAAGTTGATTTTCTTCCCACGAAGGGCACAGAGGATAAACTCCAAGTCCTCCACCATGATGCTGTTTTGGTCATGGTTTCGTGGTTGAAAGTTACCCACGAGCAGTTGATGCCAAACCCTGATGACCTTGGCACTATAAGGGTCGTTGTCCATGAGAGTCCTTAACAGAAGATGAGTCGTCATGTTTAAGTTATTATCATCAAAGGTTTCACCAGAATTGTTGCATCTCATCAAGTTAGAGATGGTGGAAGGAGTGATTCTGATTTGGGCACGTCGAACTTCAGAGACTATAGTAGTTCTGCCCTCTGGATCTATGCGTAGGGACGCAAACATCCAGAAATCAGCCAGCATGTTGGGATAAACTGGTCCCTCCAGGATTTCATAATAGAAATCAAGTTCTTGATTGGCAAAGAGAGCGCTGATGCTGATGAAGTTTTCATCAAACTCTTCTTCGGAAAGTTTGAACTCTTTCTTTATGCAAGCTCTAATGTTGTTATAAGTAAGAGGTTGCGCCATGAGGAGAAGAAAAAGTTGAAAAGAGTTGTCTTTCAGACTCTGTGTTTTTGAGAAATGGAGGAAGAGAAACAAGGTTTCAAGCAAATGTGAAAGAAGAAGTGTGATGTTAATCCTTTATATAGACCTGGGGCAATAGAGGGACGGTTTAATTGTAATGATTGATTGGACTGCGTTTGGTATTCCAAAGAGGAGTTATGGCTTCCGCCGTTTCCCGCCCTAGGAAGTTGAAATATAATCATGAGAAACTGGTGCACGCACGTCTTAAAAGAGACGTTTTGAAGGAAGTGAGGTCATCACTTAAATGATGGTTACGGCTAAGGGAGTGGAAACGTCAAGTCTAGACTAGAAGGAGTGCGAAGGATAGCCAGGTCACGTGCTTGCATTTATTAAGATTACTGTGACAATTAAATATATTTTGGCAAGATTTGAAGAATTGCTAAAGTGTTACACATAATCATTGCAAAATGGAATAGAATATGTAAACTGGCAAACAAAAGGTCTACATAGATATATTCCTGGTGGAATTCGATTACAAGACAAATCAATGTGCATTACAGAAAAGTCATTACAAGATTCGAAAGGACTAATTAAAATCTCTAGGAAGAGTGTCTTTTATCTTCGAATACTGAATCTCCCAGGAAGACACGCGAAGTTCAATCAAGGCCCGTTGTTTCTTCAGTTCGTCAATTTCGGGAACTAGTTTTTGTGCAGCTTCGAAATGCTGGATTCCTAAACGCGCAACTTCAGTCAATTCCTGCTCACTGGACTGTTGAATGGTTGCCTTACGAGATTCAGCCTCCTTTATCTTTTCTTCAAGCTGGACAATCTCTTGTTTCCAGGATTGGATATTCCGCTCACATTCATCGTACTCTTGTTGTTTCTCTGAGCGTTTAAGCTTGAGAGCATCACCTTTCTTCGACGCATCAGTAGCGGCTTTCCAAGATGAACTATGAGAAGCCACCTTCGTAGTAAGTTGCTCCTCAATATTGCGACGACGAATAATGTTTGATTGAAGTTGTTCGATCAGAGAACCCAGCAAAACAATCACCTCCGAGACTTCTTTCGAAACCAGAAGCAGATCCACCTTTTTTAGAAGTTGATTCAAGCCATGACTTTTGGTAGGATCCTTGCTAAGAATTTCGACGAGGTTGGTTTCGAAGAACTTTTCCTTTATCTGATGAAGAAGTACAGAAGTATCCTCTTTGTCACCAGATTCTGGCTGGACAGATGGAGAAGCTTCGAGCTCAGAAGGCGAAATGTTATCAGTATTCATCATAGCCTTGAGGAAGCTGAGAGGATCAGTTTGTTTAAGCTGCTCCAATTCGGAAGGAGTGGGCTTTGCTGGGCAGGCGTCGAAGTAGTTTCAGGAGAAATTATGGTCCCAAAAGGTGTAGTTTCATGAGGAACTACTGTGGCTAGCTTGGAGGTTTCTTCCATAACATCTTGTTCAGATAAAGAATCCTCACTACCAGCTGGATGACCAGCTGCATTGTGGCTACCTGAATATTGTTGATCTGCTTTTTCTCTCTGGTGAGTAGGTGGAGAATCATCAGTTGAATGGCTTTCTTCGACTGGCATATTAGGAATGATGGTCGCTAAAGGCTGAGTGTGGTGTCGTTTTCTTTACCTCCCCGTTTCACTTGGGAGGACGGCACGCTAAACCCTTCACGCGAAATTTGGAAGGAAAATGCGCCCGTGGTGGGATGAATTTTATTTCAGTTCTTCCTACGATATCACACGAACTTTCTTATTGGTCCTACGAGTAGGAAAGGGAAAAAAAGATCTCAACTAAACCCTAGGAGTTTGCTAAGTGTGGGGATTTCACCTAGACTAGAAATTCTGGAGTCCGGGGGGTCGGTTATACATAGGGAAGTGTTTAAACACCCTACATATCTGTAGTACTCTACAGGAACCTTCTCTGTGTCATTTGTGATTGTGTTTGCTGCTAATGATTGGGAAAGTTTCTCCTTTGTGTTAGGAGAAGGAATTGATTTGATTTGAAAAGACAGACAGACAGACAGACTGACTATTTTTGGTATTTTATTAGCTCGCTGAGGTTCCTTGTGAACCTCATGCCTACATATCCCTAGTGGAAGTCAGAGCTTAATGTAGTTTGGGGAACTAACTAGGGAAATTAATTGTTTTTTTTGTGCCTTGCTTGAAGCTCAAGGTTGAAGCTTGGAATTAAATCTCTGTTTACAGTAAAGAGACATGAAATCATCTCTACAGAGAGGTATTTGTACTATTCTACCACAAACATTTAAAAGTGACAGAATAACTGGATTCATTTCATTCAAGAGGGGGACCTTACTTGTGTGTGCAAGTATGCCAGTCAGATGCCTCTTAAATGAAAGAAAGATGCTCGTCCAAATTAGGGAAAGTGTACAAGTCTGGGGATGTGCCAGAGCATGTCTTTCAGATTCCTAAATGGGAGACTTTGATTGAAATTGAAATTGAAATGTTTGTTTGTTTGAATGTGGTAGAGTAGTAAAAATATCTCTCTATAGAGATAAGCTATGTCTATCTACTGTATAAAAGATTTGACTTTAGCTGGCTTGTATGAGGCCCAAGCTTGAGGCTTTTTGATTGATTAATTAATATTATTGACTCTGGGAGATGACTCCACTGGGAATTAATTACAGGGTATTTTTGTGTTCTGTACAAAGCCCAGAATTGAGGCTGACTCTATTTAGGGAGACTCTATTTGTGTGCCTTGTACAAAGCCCAAGGTTGTGGCTAACTGTTGAGGATAATTGAATGAATGACTCTATTTTATGTGCCTTGTACAAAGCCCAAGGTTGTGGCTAACTCTAGCTAGGGAAAACATTATTTTCTGCCTTGTACAAAGCCCAAGGTTGTGGCAGACTCTTAAATAAATGAATTGAATATGGATGACTCTAAAGGGAAAAGATCCTAGGTGTTAGGAATCTTTGACACATGAAAGTATGGTTTATCTGCCTTGTACAAAGCCCAAGGTTGTGGCTACTGAATGATGAAGGACTCACTGGGGAGACTCTATTATCTGCCTTGTACAATGCCCAAGGTTGAGGCTGACTCTTGACAGGGGAGTTTTATTGTTTGGGTGCCTTGTATGAAGCCCAAGGTTGAGGCTAATTGCTTTTGTTGGTTTTGACTCTACTGAGGAGATTTTATTTATTGAAAGACTGTTTTTCTTTGGAAGCTAACCCTTTCCAGGGATTTTGACTCAGCTGGAGAAATTATTTGGTAAAAGACTGACTTTATCATGTTTTTTGGAGGCTGACCCTTTCCAGGGGTTTTGACTCTTTTTTGGGGAAATTGTCTCCTAAGAGAAATGAATCTTTATTTATTTTGACATTTTTATTAATTGACTTTGGAGGCTAACCCTTTCTAGGGGTTTATATTAAAAATGAAAGAATGCGTGGAAGCTAACCCTTTCCAGGGATTTATTGAAATGGAGGTTGATTTTAATTGACTTTGGAGGCTAACCCTTTCCAGGGGTTTTGTTGAAAATGAATGGCAGAAAGATTATCTAATGGAGACTTCTTGTTTAAAGCCCAAGATGAAGGCTGACTCAATGCTGAGGATGACCCAAAGCATGGATCCTAGACTCTGCTAAGGAAGATTGATGAAGATAAGGGTGACAGAGACTGTCCATGTCTCTCATTCCAAAAGGTGTACTCAATGCAAAATTGAGACAAACTTAGCTTGTTTAAAGTCTGGTTTAAATTGGAAGAAACTCACCAGGGTAGGCTAAAAGGTGGCTAAAGACCTGTTCCTATGTTTATAAGAAACCTGATGGGTCCTTGTATACAAGCTCAAGAGGAAGCTGGAAATGCTTTTAAGAAGCCTGTGGGTCCTTGTACAAAGCCCAAGAGGAGGCTAATCGAGGGTCCTTGTTATAGCACAAGAGAAAGCTTATGTGGTTTTGAACTTATTTTGGCTCTAAGCAAATGGGTAAGAGGTTTCACCGGGAATAATTCCTCTTTGGGTGGATGTGTCCTATTTATTTGGATTCTAAGGTTTTTACCAAGATGTTTCACCGGGAATAATTCATCTTGGGGGTTTGAACTACAGATCTCTAATTAGGAAAGAGCCTTCACCGGGAAGACATTCTCAATCCTAGGTCATATTCCTATAATATATATATAGTTTAACTGTCCTAAGGTTTATACTCAAACGTAGTTCTAAACTAATATATGCACAATTTATATTTGACAGTAATTTAAATAAAGACTGTAAATTGAAAGCTTGTAAAGCCTAACCTGGATGGAGTGGAGGCCATTGAAGAAGTATGTACAGAGCCTCAACAGTAATTTTTGTTGTTTTGTTGATAACAGTTGAATATATATATATATGATAAACAGTTAAGGGTTTTTTGAAAACAGAAGAAGTGAAGATGGACAAAGGTCACATAGGTATCTGAAGAGTTTCACCGGGAATAATGCCCTTCAAATACCAGAAGAATGTTTTGAAAACAGAAAGAAGATTTTGAAAATACAGTTTTGAAAACAAGCTAAGAAGAGAAGGTTTTTGGGACTTACACTCTATTAGAGGCCCAGTACTTTACAGTACTGGTGACAAAAGCAATTGAAAATGATTTTGAATGATACAAGGTTTTGTTGTTTGAAAACCCTAATCATTTGATTTATTCGGAGATTGAAAACAGTTTTGAGAATTGACAAAAGTCAACTTAATTAAAGTAAAAATAAAGATTTTTTACTTAATTAAGACCTAAACAATTAGGGTTTTATCATAAACTTTATTTACAAAATGATTTAGGTTAAAACAAAGTGAAAATATGTATTAAAGTATTTAAGAAAACACCTAAAACATACTATTTTAAACCTAATAAAAATACATGAAATAAATAATATTTTCATGATTTTTTTGATTATTCACAAAATAGATATGTTAAATAAAAAGTGTGTGAAAAATGAAGTGAAAATGATTCAATTTGATAAGTGAATTAATTATGTGAAGTTGTGAAGAAAATGAAAAGGAAAAGTGATAAAAAAATATTTTTGGCCTCACCATGGTTTGAACCCACGCCCTTGAAGCCAACAATCAAAACACACACCAACCAGCCAACGCGCGCATGGTGTTATAGAGGGCATTTCATTGCAATATGTGTGTTGTCTAGTGCATAGAGTGGAAAAAAGAAAATAAAATCAAAAGGTCTGAGGCGAGGGGGATTCGAACCCCAGACCTTGGGCATGAGGAGACTAAGAGCGCATGTGTGGCCACTAGGGCAAGTTATTCATTCGTTAAGGAAACGCCTATCATTAAAAATAAAACAAACTTCGCTCAGAGATTTGAAAAATGGCGCCACCCTCCATCTTCGTCTTCAACCTCAAGCTCCATCAATTCAAATTTCTGAACTCTCTCAACTCTCAACCATTTGCAATGATGTAAACATGAAACTTGCTCTAAATTCACTCACGATTCTAAATATGTAACTAACATGAATTAATATTAACTACATCTAACTAATTTACCAGAAATCGTGAAGAACCCTAAAATTTCAAAATCAAATTAAATGACTATACTGAAAGATAAATGGATGATGATAGAGGGTTTTCAATCCTCTGATGATGCTGAACAAGATAGAATCGAGCTATTTCACAAAGAGTACTTAAATTAGAGAAGTGAGGTTCAG
Organism: Vicia villosa; assembly: GCF_029867415.1. Lineage (NCBI taxonomy): Eukaryota > Viridiplantae > Streptophyta > Magnoliopsida > Fabales > Fabaceae > Vicia > Vicia villosa. The sequence continues at coordinate 80,652,070 of NC_081181.1, read as the reverse complement.
AAACTTACCTCTGAAAATGGAGGTCGTGAGGATGATAGAGACCACCTGGGCTTGAATGGATGATCTCAATAGCTTCCCTGAGACTCAATGATGCTAACTGGATGCTTATTGTAGCCTGAATCCTTCTGAATTGTTCTATGGACCTCCCTCGATTTGAGCTTCAAGTGGACATGGAGGTTGTTGAATTTGGAGTTACAGACGAGCTGCAGCCATCTGGTTAGCTTCACTATGACCTGAGGAGTGTGCCTGGATGATTGGCTTGGCTTGAAACCTCCTGAATTGTTCTGTGGTCCTCCAACTGCAACAGCTCCAAGTGAGAGGTGGAGATGATGATTCTCCACGCCCAGCAGTGTTCCAGAGGTTTGGATCACCTCCAAATGCCTCCCTCAATGTGTTTGAATACTTATTTTCAAAGAGAGAGCTTTGGTTTGAAGAATCCGAGTCTTCTTGCCAAAGGACCTTTGAAAAAACTAAGTATGAAGAAAGAAAAGAGAAAGCAAGAATTTTGTTGCTTTGGTGTGTTTTTTGAATGAGAATGAGGCCTCTATTTATAGGCAAATGGATGCAGATCAATTGGCTGTGGTGAGCTTGCTTAGTGTAGTGAGTTTGGTTTCTTAGCCATGAAGAAATTCAAAGAATCTCCAAAATGCAATGATGCATTTTCGGGCTAGCTTCCCCTATCCATTGATCTTGCAGGATCTTAGGGAACATTTCTGATATGTAGCAAGTTTCTATTGGCTTAGGAGAAGATTCCAATTGGTGAATCATTGCTTATCATAAATTCTCAAAAGTAATGATTACATAATCACATGTTCTTGCTTTTGGGAATCTTCTTCAATCTTCATGCCATGGTGAAAATGAATGCATGGTATTGTTTCAGACATGTTATGGGTCGTGTAGCATCCATTCATGAAGCAAAATGCACAAAATTGCAAAGTTCCAATTTGCACATGACCTATAATTTTACTTCATGAGGCCAACTTTGAACAAGCATAACTCCTAGCTCAAATTGAATTTGGAGAAGGTTGAACACAATTTGGAAAGCCCTAAACATCTACTTCAAATCATTAGTTTATGTCTTCTTCAGAATCATTTGGGAAATTTGTGAAAAATGAGCCCAAAGTTGGATGAAAACTAGGTTAAAACACTTAGAAAAATTTCTAAGTGTTTATGACCTAAACTTCAAAATTTCCAAAACTTCATAAATGGTTGATCTTTTGAAAAAAGTTCTAATGTGAGATGTTGTTTTATTTTGCAAGATCTACAACTTTCATGTTCGAAGTTTTTTGAGTTGTGTAGGTGAAATTTTGAGTTCTCACCATGCCCTCAAAAACCCTAATTCCCGACTTTTTGCTCCTTGATGAATTTCTTTGAATTTCTTTGGTCAAATGACTTTGACATCCATATATTGATGATATTGATCTTTGAAATTCATTTTTTGACCAAAAACCTTAAAAGTCAATGATGATCCTTCACAGTTGACTTTTCCCTGACAAAGTGAATTTTTGGGCTTTTGTGTAGAAACAAGATCTTCTCCTCAAATGATTGATGTAAATGGATTATATTGAGGTAGTAGAGATTCTTGAATCATGTCTTGAGTTTTGGATCCATGCCTTGATTAAAAGTCAACTATCTTGGTGAATTAGGTCAAAAACCCTAATTGTCGACCAGAGGACAATGATGACTGTAGACTTTGAACTGAGGTGTAATGTCCAGTGGATCTTGTCATATGAGTTATTTGAAGATGATTGATGTCTTTGAATGGTTCCCTGGGGCTTTTTAGGGTTTCCCAAAGGTGATCCCTGATTTTAGTCCTTGATAGGCTCCAAACCCTAGTCTGTTGATCTGAGTAATTCTGTACTTAGATGACTGGGTGTCTAATCAATCATAGGTGAAATAATGAAGCTTTTGAGTCTTATGATTGTATTAGAGACTAATCCCTCTATTGATTGATCCTTTGCCTGAGTTTTCTTGTCTTTGAACACCCTCGATTGAATGCCAGACTGCCCTGAGTACTTACTTTGACTTGATGAAAATCCTGAAGATATGTCATCTCAGGGGGGGTCAAAAATTAGGGTATGACAGATGCCCCTATTTAAGTTTCTTTTATCTGGAGGGAGAGAGATTGATATCTCGATCTTTCCGGCGTAAAAGAGACTTAAATATCGAGGAATGCCCGAATTTTGGGCGCTCCTGAGATGTTGTAATTGATAAAAATCTTTGCATGACTTGATCCCGTTGTCGCACTTGGCGGGGGATGAGGAGACAAACTCCTGCAGAAATACTTGATGTGGATTCTGGTGAATGGATGGCAATGTAGGATGCGCAATCCATCTTCTTTAACTAAGTGTTGATACTTAGAAAAAGGTAAACAACCTCCTCTCGCTCCGGATGTCCAAATCTCGAAACTGGTCTTAGTTGTGTTTGGACAATATCTCAGATAAAGAGAAAATTTCCAAAGGTTTGTTTCCTCATCAAACTTCTCATCAGCACTTGGAGACGAGACGCCATTTGATGGTAGTAAAGAAACTTCAAAGGTTTGTTTCCTCGTCAAACTTCTTATCAGCGCTTGGAGATAAGATGCCATTTGACGGTAGTAGAGAAACTTCAAAGGTTTGTTTCCTCGTCAAACTTCTTATCAGTGCTTGGAGATAAGATGCCATTTGACGGTAGTAAAGAAACTTCAAAGGTTTGTTTCCTCGTCAAACTTCTTATCAGCTCTTGGAGATAAGATGCCATTTGACGGCTGTAAAGAAACTTCACCATCTTCCCTTTTGACTTGACGTCTTTGAAAGAATGTCATATGGCCTCATGATCTTTTGAGGGGCTAATGACTTTGTTTGAAGGCGGACGAACTGTTTTCGGGGTGGAAACTGCCATTCGTTAACTGATGCCTGGGGAATCAACGAACTGTTTTCCTAAGAGGAAAACTGCCATTCATCGACTCTGTGGGGAACTAAGCATCCCAGAAACAGACAAACTGTTTGAAGAAACTGCCATTTGTCGATCTCTTGAGTATTTAACAGACAAACTGTCTTTCCTTGGGGAACGACTATCATTTGTTGACTCCGTTGGGGATCATGAACTATCTTCTGGACGAAGACTACCATTCACTGATTCTGCTGGGGGGAATCATTTGTCGATCTGCTGGGAGATTCTGATTTATTTTCTTTGACGAAAAAGTGGCATCTCTCGACCTTGCTGGGGAAATACCAAGCCTGTGGGGAATTCCAAAATGTGAAGCAGACTATTTTATCTGAAGAAGACTGTCGAATGTCGCTCTGCAGGAGATTCTCGGCTGAGGAATTCCAAAAGTGAACAAACTATCTCTCTGAGGGAGACTACCATCTGTTGACTTGCTTGGTGAGATCCTTGTGTATGAACTGTTATTTCGAAGGAAAAAGTTTCTCCGGAACTTGCAGGGGAAACTTGAGTTCATGCCTCAATGACTTAGGCATTCACAGGATCAAAGCCTGATTCGGCTATGCAATTATGATGTAATGTATGCATGAATATTATGACAATGATAAAATGTAAAGTGAATGTGAATAGAATTGTCGCGGATGTAAAATCCTAAGATACGACTGAAATTCTTGTGGATCAGAAGATGTCCTCTTCTTGGAGTTCGAACTCTGTCGGGAATATCTGGTTATCAGTTGTCCGCTGTCCGAAGTAAGTAATATGAATTGAAGTAAAGATCCGTCATCGGGAGATGTTCGCAAAGCGACCTCATGGGGAAATATTGGTTCCCGGAGTCTCAACCGTTCTCGGAGCAACTGTTTGCATTCTTCCTATTGTTTGTAAACCTTAGAAAGAAATTTCACCTTTATTTTTGCAAGTAAATTCATTTTTATTTTATGAAAACATTTGTTTCAAGAAATTGACTGTTTAAACTTAAAATGCATTTCAAGAAACTGAATAAGACTAGATTGCAAAGGAAAAGCACAAGGCTCAAATTATTATATATGGAATGGTAACCAGCCAAATGCTTGATTCCATGGAGTATTTACAAAGTTGGAAATTGGTAATTTTCGGGAAAAGGGCTACGATGAAACGTGACGACCGTTATCTTTCCCTTCCACTCCGAGTTGCGCTGTATTCGTGCTTCGTAGAAGATGACCTACTGCTGATGAATACTCCGCTATGGATTTTGAATGATCAAGTGTGTCCTGAACACAGTTACTTGCCATATATCCCTAACTTTTGCGTAAACTACCCCTTTCGGGTTTTAAGTCTACCGGGATTGATTAATATATTTTTTTTATGTCTCTAACTTTTGCCTGAATCGCCCTTTCGGGTTTTCGATTCACCGAGACGCTCTTTTTTGCCTAAGCCGCTCTTTGCGAGTTTTCAACTTAGCGAGCTGTTCTTTTAATTATTTAGGCGAAGTATTTCTTGACTGCGTCGACGTTCACAGGACGGGTGAATTCTTCTCCATCCATAGTCGTGAGTATTAAGGCTCCTCCTGAGAAAGCTCTCTTGACCACGTAGGGGCCGTCATAATTGGGAGTCCATTTCCCTCTCGAATCTGTGAGAAAAGATTGAATCTTTTTGAGTACAAGGTCGCCTTCTTTGATTGTGCGAGGTCGAACCTTTTTGTCGAAAGCTTTCTTCATTCTTTGTTGATATAGCTGACCGTGGCACAAAGCTGTCATGCGCTTTTCTTCGATTAAGTTCAATTCATCGAATCTGCTTTGACACCACTCGGCTTCTGTTAATTTTGCCTCCATCAAAACTCTCATTGATGGGATTTCAACCTCTATAGGTAGGACTGCCTCCATACCATATACAAGGGAGAAAGGAGTTGCTCCAGTCGAAGTACGTACTGATGTACGGTAACCATGAAGAGCATACGGGAGCATTTCATGCCAATCTTTGTAAGTGATGACCATCTTCTGAATGATTTTCTTGATGTTTTTGTTAGCTGCTTCTACAGCTCCATTCATCTTTGGTCTGTAAGGAGATGAGTTGTGATGTTCGATCTTGAATTCTTCACAAAACTCCTTCATCATTTTGTTATTCAAATTTGACCCATTGTCAGTGATTATCTTGCTAGGAATGCCGTAGCGACAGATGATGTGATTCTTGATAAACCTGACGACAACTTGTCTTGTAACGTTTGCATATGAAGCTGCTTCAACCCATTTGGTGAAATAGTCTATGGCTACCAAGATGAAACGATGTCCGTTGGACGCTTTTGGCTCGATCATTCCAATCATGTCGATTCCCCACATGGAGAAAGGCCAAGGGGAAGAGAGTATGTTGAGAAGAGATGGTGGCACATGAATTCTATCGGCGTAGATCTGGCATTTGTGACACCTCTTTACGTACTGGTAGCAATCTGACTCCATCGTCAGCCAATAATATCCTGCTCTCAGTATTTTCCTTGTCATGGTGTGTCCATTGGTGTGAGTACCAAAGGAACCTTCATGTATTTCTCTCATGAGTATTTCTGCTTCTTTTCTGTCAACGCATCTGAGCAGAACCATGTCGAAGTTTCTCTTGTACAGAACATCTTCATTCAAGAAGAATCTACAAGCTAACTTTCTCAAAGTCTTTCTACCTTTCTTTGACGCCCCAAGAGGGTACTCTTGCTTTTGAAGAAAGTTCTTGATGTCGTGATACCACGGTTTGTCGTCGATGATTGCTTCTACTGTGAACACATGAGCGGGCCTATCCAGGCGCATAACATCGATTTGAGGAATGTCATTCCAATGATTTATCCTAATCATGGAAGAGAGTGTGGCTAATGCATCAGCCAAATTGTTTTCTTCACGAGGAATGTGATGAAAATCTACCCTGTCGAAGAATGGTAACAATCTTCTCGCGTAGTCTTTGTAAGGGATTAGCCCTGGTTGGCGTGTTTCCCATTCTCCTTTGATTTGATTGATGACCAAAGCAGAATCTCCATATACATCCAAGTGTTTGATTCTTAGATTCACGGCTTCTTCGAGACCCATGATGCAAGCTTCATATTCGGCCTCATTATTTGTGCATTTGAAAGTTAATCTGGCAGTAAATGGAATATGGGTACCTTGAGGTGTGACAATGATTGCCCCAATTCCTCGTCCATAAGCATTGACAGCTCCGTCAAAGATCAAGCCCCACTGGGATCCTATCTCAGGTCCTTCGTCTGGTAGTGGCTCGTCGTAATCTTTCATCTTGAGGTACATGACGTCCTCGTCCGGAAAGTCGAAACTGGTTGATTCATGATCATCGAGTGGGTGGTGAGCCAGGTGCTCAGCTAGAATGCTTCCTTTCACGGCTTTCTGTGCGTGATACTCAATGTCATATTCTGATAACAACATCTGCCAACGGGCAATTCTCCCGGTTAAAGCAGGCTTCTCAAAGATGTACTTGATTGGATCCATATGAGAGATCAAACAAGTAGTATGTCGAATCATGCACTGGCGGAGACGTTTGGCAGCCCAGGCCAAAGCACAACACGTCTTCTCGAGCATGGAGTAGCGGGATTCACAGTCAGTGAATTTCTTGCTCAGGTAGTAAATGGCATGCTCTTTTCTCTTTGTCTCGTCTTGCTGTCCAAGGACACAACCCATGGAGTCTTCTAAGACGGTTAAGTACATTATCAAAGGTCTTCCTTCCACTGGAGGAGATAAGATGGGTGGTTCGAGCAGATATTCCTTAATGCTGTCGAACGCTTTCTGACAATCGTCTGTCCAGACGCAACTTTGATTTTTCCGTAGAAGTTTGAAAATAGGAGCGCAAGTTGCAGTCATGAGATGTATGAATCTCGAGATGTAATTCAGACGTCCAAGAAATCCTCTAACTTGTTTCTCGGTTCTGGGAGAAGGCATTTCTTGAATTGCCTTGACTTTGTCTGGATCTACTTCAATTCCTCGTTTGCTGACAATGAAACCAAGGAGTTTTCCTGAGTAGACACCAAAGGTGCACTTGTTGGGGTTCAGGCGAAGCTGAAACTTCCGTAAGCGTTGAAATAACTTTGTCAGATTTTGTATGTGATCTTCTTCATTTTCTGATTTGGCAATCATGTCGTCCACATAGACTTCCACTTCCTTATGCATCATGTCGTGGAAAAGCGTAGTCATGGCCCTTTGATAAGTTGCCCCTGTGTTCTTTAGTCCAAAAGGCATAACACGGTAGCAGAACGTGCCCCAGGGGGTGATGAAAGCTGTTTTTTCCATGTCTTCAGGCGCCATTTTGATTTGGTTGTATCCTGAAAATCCGTCCATGAATGAGAACACTTTGGATTTTGCTGTACTGTCTACCAACATATCAATATGTGGTAAAGGAAAATCATCCTTAGGGCTAGCTTTGTTCAAATCTCTGTAGTCGACGCACATGCGGACTTTTCCGTCTTTCTTAGGAACGGGAACAATGTTAGCTAACCACTGAGGGTATTCTGAAGTGACGAGGAAACCTGCGTTGATCTGCTTTTGAACTTCCTCTTTGATTTTCATGGCCATCTCCGAATGAGTTCTTCTTAATTTTTGCTTGACCGGAGGGCATTCTGCTTTTAACGGCAAGTGATGCTCCACTATACTGGTATCCAACCCTGGCATATCTTGATAAGACCAAGCGAAGACATCTGAGAATTCTCTGAGCAGCTGTATCAAACTCTCTCTGATCTCTGAACTGAGCGAAGCTCCAATCTTAACCTCTTTTCTGTTTCCATCGGAACCAAGGTTAATGATCTCTAGAGGCTCATTGTATGGCTGAATGGCCTCTTCCCTTTGTTGAAGTAATCGTGAAATTTCCTTTGATATTTCTTCGTCTTCTTCTTCCTCTGCCTCGAATACAGGAAACTCAAAGCTTGGAGAAGTCATACGGTCGTACGTTTCAACGGGGTATTTTATGATTAATCTGCATATGTGTGATAAGTTTTATTTAGACAACGAGGGAAGACTCGGTGTATGCAGTTAATGATTTTCGATGTTTTTTTTTAAGGGTGTTTTTTAGGATTACCAATTTCCGAAAAAAGAAAAGGAAAAACTAAACGAAGGAACAGAATGACATTTTTATTTATGGACAGTCATTTCTTGAAACAAAGACCCTATAAAACAAAACTCTATTGCTTTGGGCGAAGCAAAGAGGGACATTTTCCTAAGAAATAGTAAAATGCAAAGCCCTATGAAACATCTCTTCACCCTGGGCTATGGTGAGAGGACAAAATAACGGTGAAAGTTCCTACTTAGGAGTGCGAACAACAGTTGAAACTTCAACAGCTGTCCAGTAGTGGCGAACCCCATTGTGCACTAAGTAATCTGGAACCTTAGGCTTAAGCTGGCCTGTGGTAGGTCTTGATTTACCAACCACTGTCTTTGCAACACTCAGACGATCTTCTTCTACTTCAGCAGACTGAGCGGTGTGAGCATACCCATTTCCGAGTGGAGTATGTCGGTTTTTCTTTTGAGGAAACTTCCAATCTTCTGAATGGAGAGACTC